>NW_026634425.1:87268-96285 GCF_024868665.1 Triplophysa rosa
GGCAGTGCGGGCACTGCAACCCAACGGTCACGGCGGCCCGGGAAAGCATGGCTGACATTTCGACGTCCGCTTCTTCCTGGGCTCGACCCCCCGAGGGAGTGAGCCCGAGGAATCGTCGGAGTCGGATGGCAGTACGTCACCCCCGATGCTGCAAGAGACATCTCATCATCACACATCGTGTCTGAATACGTGGTTGAGGAACAAGACGGTGGGACCGTCTCCTGGGGAACCGTCAGACGAGCGAGACGAGGTGCGAACGGTCCGTGAGCAGTGGCTGGCGGATTAACGCTCACAGTATCCTCATATCACCCTCGCTGCTTGCCATAGCGGGCGGCAGGGCCGTAGTCCTGCCATCACGGAACGGGGAGCAGACGAGGTGGTGGCTGAGTCCCGTGGGAACACAGCCACCCGTGACACAACGTCTGAATCGTCAACCGCCCGCAGTGCGGGCAGGACGTATCCACAACGTCTGCCCCATCCAAAAAGTTTACCACCCTTGCAAGCGAAACAAAAAAAGAAAGCAGCCCTACAGGCAAGGTAGATGAAGAAAACGGGAGGGGGGACAAGCAAGTTCCAAAGCGAACACATGCTAAAACGTTACTTATAAGTGCTTTGTCATAAATTGTAACCCATCGTCAGGGTCCTCCAAGAGTCATTCTTCCATTAAACATCTCCTGTCTTCATTTTGAATTATTAATAAATGTAATGCCATTGTTGGACAGCGCAATTGTGAGCAGTTTTTCTGTTAGTTTTTAAATAATTTTGAAGTTAGGACAGCTGTGGGGTTGTCCTAAAGTTAAGACCGTTACGAAGATTATTTGTCAAGTTAAGACGCTTCTGTAATACCCGTTTCCTATCTGTAGTTAAAATAAGATTATGCACTTGATTATGCTGTTCTGTAATGGCTTTTGTCCTAAATGAGGTCCTAACTGAAATTACCATCGGAAAAAAATAAGCATCTAAGCAAGCTTAGGAATGAAAGTCACCTTGAAAATGCACGTCTTTCTCACCCCCTATTCATTTAAAACCTGGATGATTCTCTCTGCAAAACACAAATATGTAATTTGAATGAATGTTGTAACAAAAACCGTTTCCCCATTCACTTGCATTGGTTTTGTGTCTATAAATAGAAGTCAGATGGGGACCAACGGTTCTTTGGTACAACATTTTTCAAAATATCTTCTGTTTTGCAGAAGAACAGTAATAACAGGTTTAAATGACAACTAGGCGTGAGTAAATGATGAAGAATTTTGCATTTTGAAGAGTGAACTATCCCTTTAAAACATTTAATAACTTGTTTTAACATCCCCATAATCAGCTGTTAAGCACATTACTTACAAGGATATTGTCAGGCTTCAGATCCTGATGGATGACATTTTTTGAATGGATGTATTCTACGGCCATTGAAATGTCCAGGGCAACAAAATGACTGTCGTTTCCTTCAAGCTACGAAAATAAATTAAAATGACAAAATATTGAAGGTTTTTTATTTGCATCACAAATCTCATGACAGTTCACATACAGTACATGTTTAAAAAACCTCATAGGAGCTTAGATAAAAACATTATTAAAGAGTGTAAATGTACACAATAGCAAGTCAAATGCTGGTTAAACCCAATGTATACTAAAAAATGATTGAACGATTACGCTTAGTTCTGCAATCTGTAACTTCTTGTTAGACATCCCTGTTTAAACCATAAATTGTGGGTTTCTTTGCATGTGTTTAAGTGAAATAACTTCCAAATGACATTTCCCATGTAATGAACACCACCTAGGCTCAACTTACTATTACTGTTATTAAGCTAACCATTGTATCATTTTAAACACTTTTTATATACTTGCTTAATAACTGATTTTTGTTCATTTCAGTTTTAAGGGGATAACTACTATGCTATAAATATAAACAAATTTGAAAAATCTAACATTTTTTTTCACAAATGTTACATGCAAAAATAGACTCACCTTAACACAAGCATTGTCACTGTGTAGCACATTATCCAGGGTTGTACCATGAATGTATTCATTGGCCAGCAAGAACGTGTTTTCAGTGTGGGCTGCTGCCATGAGTCGTACAATATTGGGATGGCTCAATCGCCTGGAAATTACATACATGCATACATGTAAAATTGTCATATTATATATAATAGTCATTTCGCAGGCTATTACCAGCCTATGCAAAAAGCAAGCTAATAAAATATATATTCCAATAAGAGTATACCATAAACAGCACACAGGAACAATAGATTTCCAATTTGCCTACATTACGCACTAAAAGTATTTGCATTTTAGTATGCTCACACAGGGACATACTAACACAAAACGAAGTATAAACATTGTTGTCTAGATGAAGTTGTGATCATTACAGTGATAGTTCACCCAAAAACAATCTGTCAACATTTACTCTCCCTTTTGTCATTTCAAACCTGTATAAATTTCTTCTGTGGAACACAAAAGAAGATATTTTGAACAATGTTCATCACATGTACCCATTCATTTGCACTGGTTTAGTTTCCATACAATATAAGTGAATGAGTGCCACCGCTGTTCGGTCAACCAACTTTCTTCAAAATATATACTTTTTGTGTTACGTTGAAGAAAGTCATACAGGTTTGAAATGACAAGAGGGTAAACTAAACTATCATTTTTGGGTAAACTATCACTTTAACAGTCACACATATATACAGACACAAATACAGCTCTTCTTTCCATTTAAGTATTCATCATTATGTAATGTTTACCGTATACATGCATTTATTAATTCAGTGACACATCACTAATTTTATTAAAGGGTAAGTTCACCCAAAAATCAACTTTGTGTGAATTGGTTACATCACACCACAGGACGTTAAACATGGTTTTAAACATATCTTAGACACCAACAAAATTTAATAGAGTACCAAAGATTGACAGAGGAGTGGACTAAATGTATCCGGACACATGTGCAAACCTGGTGACCAACTATCAGAAATGTCTGACCTCTGTGCTTGCCAACAAGGGTTTCTCCACAAAGTACAAAGTTATGTTTTGCTTGGGGATCAAATACTTATTTCACTGACTGAAATGCAAATCAATTTATAACCTTTATATAACATTTTTTCCCCTGATTTTTTTTAATATTCTGTGTCTATCAGTTAAAATAAACCCAACTCATCAACTAATTTAACACACTCATTTGTTGAGTAGGAACTTACAAGAATGCTTTAGCGTTGGGCACCAGAATAGTCTATCCTCAACTTACATGATCATGACACAGTTTTCAGGTAAGCTACAGTCCTGTAGCTGTTGTTTCAAAACATGATTAAAAATTCCTGGGGATAGAATAAATCCCTGAGGTAATCTGTTATAGGAATACTGGCGCCCCCTGTATGTAAAAGCCAAACATGCTTTGCACTCCTCTGCAATTGGAATACAAAAGAATGCATTGGCCAAATCAATGCATGTGAACCATTGATGTGCTGGTGTCAAGGTAGATAATGAAATATATGGGTTTGGCACAGTCATTGTGGGTGTTCCACAATGGAATTGATATTTCTTAGATCATGTACCAATCTGTACTTGTTAGTTCCTGGTTTTGGCACAGGAAAAATTGGTGTGTTCCAATCTGAAATATAGGGTGTTATAACTCCCCTTTCCATTAGTCCAGCGACAGTGGTGGCTACACCTTGTTCTGCCTCTGGTTTGTTATGATACTGTGGGACCCAAATGGGTGAATTGGTTTTTATGCTGAAACTTACAGGTTTAATGTTACAAAATCCTACATCTGTTGGTCCCTGAGACCATAAATCATTTGGTAATGAATCTATCATGTTCTGTGCTTCCTCAGCATCAGTTCTTTCCCTGCCATGACATCTGGAAATCTGTTTGTGTGTTAAAATTCCTGTGTCTTCTGTTGGGTCCTGGACCCAATATGCTTTCTGTGTCTCAGAATAAAGGATACCCCTTCTCTCTGTGGGTTCCCAGTCTGTTGTTGCTAATAGTCTCTTAGTCATGTTGCCTAGCTCCCTAGCTTCATGATTTGGATGTAATGCCAAAGAAATGTGTGGTACAGCTGTGTCAGACATTTCATACCATTTTATTTGTTCCTCAGTTAAGTTGACAGGTGTGACTACTCCTTCTTTCCCTACCATGATGCCAGATCCCTGGATCACCCATTTGCTGTCTTCAATGTCCTGAAAAAGATCTTGATATTGTGTTGTGTCATTCCTATCATAAAATAAGGTACAGTGTAATGGGTCAATTGGTGGTAGGAAAATGTCTATGTTTGTGATCCATTGGCGATGTTCATTATACCTAGATACTACACTGTTTGGGGCTACACTGAGATCTAATTCAACCCAATAGATATCTGCATCTTCCAACTCACCACATGATGTCAGCATCCACTGACTGTCTGTTGTGTGACCTGAAAGTGAACAATTTGTTTGTGAACCGTCAGGAAATTTAACTATCACCCCTTCTGGTGAACATAGGATACTTGCTCCTAATTTGATCAATAAATCTCTTCCTAAAAGGGGGATGGGTGCATTACAGGAGTACAGGAATGAGTGTGTCAATATTTGTTTGTTAACTTGTACTTTTAACAATTTTGTCATAGGCCATTTTTGTACCACACCAGAGAACCCTATTACTCCAACTGTACGGTTTGTGAGATCACTAGTATCAATGGTGCCTTTTGTAACAGTGGAGTAAGTAGCTCCAGTATCGACCAGAGCTTTTAGTGGTGTTTGGTTTACCACTATTTCCATGAGAGGTTCAGCCAATCCTCTCATGGTAGTTCTCTGTGGGCCCCTTCAACCTTCCTCCGCCCCACCCTCCGGGCCCCATGTTGGGTGCACAGGCACCTGTAGGTTGGAGGGTGACGAGAGGCGTTGCCCCGGGTTGTGTGGGGTTTGTGGTCCCCCGCCAAGACCACCGGAACCACCTCTATGAAGACCCCATCCCCCCGCAGGTGGACCGTTATATTGACCTTGTGGCTGTGATTGGTGTTCTGGACAATCCCTGATCCAATGTCCATTTTTTCCACACCCATAGCACTGACTCCAGTTCTGCCCCCCTCTCCCTTGGCCTCCCTGTCTTTGGCCATTTCCTCTCCAAGGGGGTCCCTGCCTACGATTGTGGCCTTGGGCATAACGTTGGTTGTTAAATGGATGTTGGTATTTGGGTCCTCCAAAGGGAGAACCACTGTAAGGTGGGCCTTGGTATGGGTCTATGGGTTGGGGTACATTAGTTGCTTGTTGTGACATTTGTTTGGTCTTTTTTGTTGTTCCCTCACTCTTAGCCTTCTCTAATTGTAATTTCAACAGTTGTGTTTTGACTTTCTCTAAATCTTCTTCTTCTTTGCTGACCCTCTCTACAGCTCTATCAGTGTGGTGCACTAAATGTCTTTCCCATACTTCATTAGTTGCAACTGGAATGTCTGGGTTATTCTCCATGGATTGTTTAACTCTATTTGGAGCTCCTGTCATGACTGCTGTTCTGAATATGTCTCTTGTTACCGGATTAATTAGACTATTTTCTTCAACCATTTGTTCCCATTCAGCAGCACAACGAAAATTATAGGCTGCTCCAGTCTCACCTGGTTTGATACGGAATTTAATGTTTTGGTACACAGTTGGTGGTACAGGATATAAGCGTCTTAATGCTCCGCCAACATCAGTGCTTACCCTTACAAATGGTGTTTCATTTGCGTCCAGTGTTGTGTGAGCCTCGAGTTCCAGGTTCTGCATTTGTGAGGCTGTCAGTATTTGTCCTAACAGGCATCTCAAGTCACCCAAAGCCAAACAAGTTCCATGACATAGGTTGGTTAATTTACTTAGCCATCTGCTGCCCCCAGAGGTAATAGGTGGTAGTTTACTCACTATTGCTGTCATATCACTATGTGACCATGGTTGGTACTGCAAATTCCCACCTGGTCTCTGCATCAATGGTGCCTGTATCTGAGGTGCCATTATTTGATTACCTGGACCATATAAAACAAACTCTTTTTCCCATGGACCCTGCTTGCTTCTCAATCTAGTTGCTATAGGTCCATCTACAATCATATCTCCTGTAATTTGCACCTTAATTGATTCTTCCTGTTTGTTAAGACAACGGGGTGTTGATGTATGTTTTGGTTTTGGTGTGCGTAATGGTTCCTTACTCTTATCCTCTTCCTCTCTGTCATCTTCAGCTTCCCCTCCCTCATCAGTTGAGTCCGCTCCCTCACTATTCTGGTGTTCTCCACTTCTTTTATGCTGCTTTGGCTTTATGTAATGTGTCATCCACATCCTTCTTTACTGCCTTAACCAGGTGGTCAAATCTCTGTTCCAAAGCCTGTATCTGGTTTGTAACTCCTGTTAAGTCTACATCTACTTCTCCACTGTTTATCTCTACCACCATCTGCTGGTGGGACGGCTCATATGGCGGAGGATGGCTTAATGAAGGATATATTGAAGGTATGTGTTTCTGAAGGGGAGGAGCTGTTGGGTTAGTCTGAATGCTTCCTGTTTTTTCTTCCTTTCTTCTCTTGGCTGCTGAGCTGTTCACTTCCCCTTTCTGTGTGCTGAGTGCCGTGGCTGTTAATGCCACTCTAGTCCATACCCTCAAGTTCTTTTTTAAACTTTCTTCTTCACTCTGTGTTTTCCTGCATTATACCACTTAACTTTGTCTTTCTCTTCAACATGTCTACGTAACTTATTATGGGCTTTCTTTTCCATCTCTCTAACTTTTGGCGCAAGAGGAGTCACAATTTTTTCCTCTCTGCCCCACCCTTGATCATCACACAACGCTATCCAACATTTATCAATCTCTTTCTGTCTTTTCTTTCCGTCTTCTGGCTCAGTCTGTGCTAAAAGCATATCTTGTAACCTTTTGCCATGCACTAATACTGGGACACCGTACATCACATCTTTTTGAAATTCAGCCATTTACCACAATTATTATTCGCATTTTCACAATTACACAGTATTTTCCGCACAGTTATAATCACTTTCACACTAATTTTCACCTCAACAATTCATTCAACTTTAAGTAACATTCAACGTATAACAGACAATTTTATACACTTTTATATTTCTTTCATCAGTATTTACAGTTATTCAGTTTCAATCGGTGCTTTATGAGAATACTCGTCTCAAAGGACTCCAACCAATTGGTCTTTTGAGAATCCGTCTCAGGGACTCAACCCAATCGTTTTTATGAGATACGTCTCAATGGTTCCAAACCAATCTGGTACTTTGTGGAATACGTCTCACGGACTCCAACCCAACAATTTACGACGCAACGTCTCAATCAATGTTTTCTATGACGCAACGTCTTTTCACATCTGATTTATTAAACCTGTGTTTTACGTTTTTACCAGTAACTTCTTTCTTACAGAATGTTCATCTAATTCAACACAACAATTTGAGTATATTCAAAAGCAGAATTTCGATTAAACAGGCTTCTGCTTACCTCTGTTTGTTTAAGGTCGACCTGTGTGTTGAACCGGATTCCGTTCTGTTCCCTCACTTGCAAATGTGCTGATGTCTGTTCAAAAATCACGTCACGGGTCACCAATTGTTGGACTTTAAGGCAGTCCTGCATGTTCAGAAATTTGAAGAGACAATTTGCTCAAAAGTAATATGAGGTTTTATTATCAGATGTGAAAAGCTGTAACAAAGCTTTGGGTTGTCAGACGACCTCCGAAAAACCAACAACCCAAATATTCAAAAACACCCATATTTATAAAGTATGTGACGTCGCTCGTATCTTCTGACTCCTCCTCTGCCTTTTAAGGAGTGCTGCTCCGTTTCCACCAATCACCGTGAAGTCCTTTTTCTTAGTTCCTGTAAAATAACATTTCAAAACGTATATCCTGTGGTCAATCGCCAGTCCTAGGAATGTTCTCCCTCGGAGTGGTCTCCTAAAACAGTTTATTGTGGCCGGACAACAACCAACATTCTTAACATTCTTTTAGTAAAAAGAAAACACTAATCATCTAATGTTTTTAATTATATAGCGTTGTTTCTTAATCCTATGATTCATTAAAACACATCACAACTCATGATTATACTTAAAACATATGCATGGATTGATTCATAATTTATTTTTCTTTTACTCTTTATTGTGTGTGTGTTTATCTAGATAATTTACGACTCCAACCCCCAACTTTCTCTGTTTTCTTTGTTTGCCCCAGTACTTTCCACTGAGTGAAATAGAAAGCACATGACCAAAACACACAGCTTAATGAAACAAATGAAAGAAAACACTTATTGATTATATTGATATTTAAATCATACTTTTATCTAAAAAATATTCCCACAACCCTGTGTTAGATTTCTCTCTGTATCAATGCATGTGCTGTTGTAAAGCAGAGAGATCAGTGTTTGCTTTAGTTGGGCTCTTGACCCTTGACCCCTGTGTTAGATTTCTCTCTGTATCAATGCATGTGCTGTTGTAAAGCAGAGAGATCAGTGTTTGCTTTAGTTGGGCTCTTGACCCTTGACCCCTGTGTTAGATTTCTCTCTGTATCAATGCATGTGCTGTTGTAAAGCAGAGAGATCAGTGTTTGCTTTAGTTGAGCTCTTGACCCCTGTGTTAGATTTCTTTTTGTATCAATGCATGTGCTGTTGTGAAGCAGAGAGATCAGTGTTTGCTTTAGTTGGGCTCTTGACCCTTGACCCCTGTGTTAGATTTCTTTCTGTATCAATGCATGTGCTGTGGTAAAGCAGAGAGATCAGTGTTTGCTTTACCTGGACCTCTGTGTTAGATTTCTGGGTCAAGAGCTCAACTAAAGCAAACACTGATCTCCATGATGGTGGCATCATTTGAACCAATAAAACATCAACATCTGATCCTCTGTGATTCTCAATAACAGCAGATGTTCATCACTAATGCTCAATCATCACTTAATTATCTCATTAACTTTAACTCTTTGAGGACTTGGATGTGACTTTAGACTTGCTTGTGACTTGAAAGGAATGACTTGGTTCCTCCTCTGGTGAAATCAGCTCATGGGTTCATGGGTGAAACAAAAATATGGCAGGACTTTTACTCTT
>NW_026634426.1:0-64728 GCF_024868665.1 Triplophysa rosa
CCTCTGCACAAGCTCCAGAGAGCTTGCACAACAAGGCTAAATAAAATAAATAAACTTAATAATAAAATAAATTATAGTTTAAGATTATCATTAATAATCTAATAGCATTTGAAATTTTGTGGTGAAGACATGTCAAGAGACCGCGTCCTTCTTTATCCAGCTCTATCATCTCAGCTCTTGTCAGGTCCCCACTTCCCATTCTCCGCTCTACCATCAGGTCAGGCCATGAACTGCATCCTGCTCGCTGTGGTAACCTTGGAACAATGAGACAAGACTGGCTGAGAGTAGAGTACTGTTCTGTACTCTTTGATGCAACAAGTACATCAGTTGTGTTTTTGGTTCCGGTTGATCTAACTAATGCAGCCTAAACCCTCTGAAGATTTATATTATGGAAGAGTAGTGTATGCAAGATTAAAAAGATGCGTCTTTAGTCTAGATTTAAACTGACGAGTGTGTCTGCCTCCCGGACAGTGCAGGGAAGACTATTCCAAAGTTTAGGCGCTAGATAGGAAAAGGATCTACCACCTGCACTTGATTTTGAAATTCTAGGTATTACCAACTGACAGGACGCCTGAGAGCGTAATGCACGTGAAGGACTGTAATACAAAAGGAGTTCATTCAAGTACTGAGGAGCTAAACCATGTAAGGCTTTATAGGTAATAAGCAAGATTTTAAAGTTAACGCGATGCTTTATAGGTAACCAGTGCAAGGTTGACAGAACCGGGCTAATATGTTCATACTTTTTTGTACGTGTAAGAACTCGAGCTGCCGCGTTTTGGACCAATTGGAGTTTTTGTAATAAGCCTGCAGGGCAACCACCTAACAGTGCATTACAGTAGTCTAGTCTTGATGTCATGAATGCATGAATTAACTTCTCTGCATCTGACATTGACAGCATATGACGTAGTTTAGATATATTCTTAAAATGGAAAAACGCAATTTTACAGGTGTTGGCGACGTGGCTCTCAAATGACAGATTACTATCGAATAGAACGCCAAGATTCTTTGCTGACGACGAGGGTTTTATGGAACATCCGTCAATAGTTAAACAGTATTCTTGGTTGTTACTTATAGCAGTTTTCGGTCCAATAAGTAACACTTCCGTTTTGTCCGAGTTCAGTAATAAAAAGTTGTTACTCATCCAGTTTTTTATATCGACTATGCATTCCATTATTCGATGGAACTGCTGTGTTTCATGAGGCTTCGAGGAAATATAAAGTTGAGTATCATCAGCATAACAGTGAAAGCTAACTCCGTGTCGCTTTATTATATCTCCTAGAGGTAGCATGTATAATGCGAAGAGCAGAGGCCCTAAGACTGAGCCCTGTGGTACACCGTACTGGACTTGCGATTTGCGTGACACCTCATTGTTTATTGCTACAAATTGAAAACGGTCGGATAAATAAGATTTAAACCATTTCAAAGCTATTCCCTTAATGCCGACATAATTTTCGAGTCTATGTAGGAGTGTGCTGTGGTCAATGGTATCGAATGCAGCACTAAGGTCTAGCAGCACCAATAACGAGATACAACCTCGGTCAGACGCCAATAGCAGATCATTTGTAACTCTGATCAAAGCAGTCTCTGTACTGTGACATGCTCTAAATCCAGACTGGAATTCTTCATTGATGTCATTCCTTTGGAGGAAGGAGCATAATTGAGTTGAAACTACTTTTTCCAGAACTTTAGATATGAAAGGTAGATTCGATATAGGCCTGTAGTTCCTTAGTTCTCTAGGGTCGAGTTGGGGTTTTTTGACAAGGGGCCTTATAACAGCCACCTTATATGCTTTAGGCACATGTCCTAATGTCAGAGATGAGTTAATAATACCAAGAAGAGGATCTATAATTTCTGGGAGCATCTCTTTCAGTAGATTTGTAGGTATAGGGTCTAGTATGCATGTTGTTGATTTAGATGATCTAATAATTTTAGACAGCTCATCTTGATCTACGGTATAAAATAATTGCATTTTCTCCTTAAGGGCGCTGTAGTTAGTTTGTTCAGCGGGTTTCACTTCTGATTGCATTGTTATAATTTTTTCTCTAATATCTTGGATTTTATATGTGAAGTAGTTCATAAATTCATCACTGCTATGCTGATATACAGGATCAGAAGTCACTGACGATTTATTTTTTGTTAATTTAGCCACCTGTGTTAAATAAAAACCTAGGGTTGTGCTTGGTTTTCTTCTATTAGTGATGAAAAGTAGGCGGATCTAGAAGTTTTTAGGGCTTTCCTGTATTTTCGAATACTATCCTTCCATGCTGTACGAAATACCTCTAATTTAGTTTTCTTAAAGTTGCGCTCCATTTTTCGGGCCGCTTTCTTTAGAGCCTGAGTGTGTTCATTATACCACGGTGTGGGGCTGCCATTTTTAATCTTCTTTAAACGTAGTGGAGCAACTTTGTCTAGCGTTACCGAGAAGGTGGAATTAAAATTTTCAGTGGTAATGTCAAGATCTTCAACGTTATTTCTCATGATTTGAGACAATTCGGGCAGATTATCGAGAAACGCATCTTTGGTAGTTGAAGTTATTGTTCTACCATATTTGTAACAATGAGTTTTATTTGCAGCCGTAGGCCAGTGAAGCAAACATAATACCAGATAATGATCCGAAATGTCTTCACTCTGCTGAAGGATTTTAACGTCGTCCACATTTATACCGTAAGACAGTATTAAATCTAAAGTATGATTACGAAGGTGAGTGGGTCCTGACACATGTTGACTAATGCCCATGGAGTTAAGAGTGTCTTTGAAAGCCATTCCTAAGGCATCTGTAACGTTATCTACGTGGATGTTAAAGTCACCAACGACAAGGAGTCTATCTGCGGCCAGTACTAGTTCTGATAAGAACCCACCAAATTCTTTAATAAAATCTGTGTGGTGCCCTGGAGGCCTATATACAATAGCTAGAATCAATTTAAAAAGTGTTTTATCTTTAGTATTAGGTGTTGAAACATGAAGAACCATGACTTCAAAAGAATTATATTTAGAGTTCGACTTCTGGGAAATGCTAAGAGAGTTATTGTAAAGTGCTGCGACACCTCCCCCTCTGCCTTTTAGACGAGGCTCGTGTTTATAATAATAATCTTGGGGGACAGATTCATTTAAAGCAATATATTCAACACAAACAACAAGAAAAAAAGAGCTATACATTCACTAAAAGTAAACATAATAGCTAAAAGTGGCTAAAAGTCATTGTTTGTCATTTAACACCAATTTAACGTTAGCCCCACAAGCTTCATCATTAACTTATATTCGTTAGCATCTCGGCTAAAACAAGCGCTGTCTACACTGTATAAAATAAGTAAATGGTTTAAACAGCCAAAAACGGCCATACAATTAGACGTGTCAGAGTACACATTTGTATAAATAGTATATAGTTAATATATTTCAGTTATTTATATATTTTTACTTTACTTTCCTCCAATGGGACAGTCGAGAGGTTGTTGCCATCCGTTATTTTGAATTCCCGCCTGTGGCGCGAGAGGACACCGGTGAAAACTCGTACACCTCGTGCGTGCCAGTCAGATGTTTGATCGCAGACGGAACGGCGTATGACATCAAAGCACAGTGAGAGCTATTTGTGAACTGACTGCCCTGTATGCTTTAGAAATGCTATTCTAATGCCGTATGCGTTTTGTCATAAGGTGATCGGTCTGCGCAGAGCTGGAAAAAGTTAAACACACATATTACAAACGAAAGAACCACATGCATTGACGCTGCGACATTGGGCCAACAGCGCCACAGTACTGTGGAGGGCGAGACTGCACAATAAACACACAGAGCAGCTGCAGTTTGTTCGAATGGAAAACACAACAACATTACATTTTCAAAAGATTTCAGTGATTTAGGATCTTATGGAATGAATAGTTATTGAATGATAGTTTTGTCTCCAATTAATATAATATCAATATTAATAAATATAAAAGAATTAAAAACTTGCTGAAATTTTTCAAAATAACATTTAGCCTTTTCTAATCATGTGCATGATTTTAAAATGTGTGTTCACATAGCAGGGACCACAAACCAAACTTTGGCCTATTCTTATAAAGCATCAAAATGATCAGTCTAAAAATCCCCATTTCATGCAGAATTTTGGGGGGTTCCTCTAGATACTGCCTTGTACAAGAGAGATTCTCCAGGAACCACTTACAAGTTTACAGATCTTACAAGAACCATTTTTTAGAATGTGAGTTCCTTCAATAACCCGCAAAGCACTTTGAGGTCCCAGTGTAGTGAAAAGGTGACTCCAGAACTTCAGAACTGAATATAGGGTTATTCAAGAATCTCCTAGGTTCCTGGAAGAACCACAAAGACTATAAATGGTTCCACCAATAACCCTATTATGAGAAAAGGAGCTTTGAAGCACTTAAAATAAGGTTTAAGGTTCTTTGAGTACACAACAGGATATTTGAGGCACCTTTTATTTTTACAGTGTATGACACTGTACTGTGAAGATGTCCCATCTGGGACGTTTATAATGGCAGTCTATGGTATCTACTTCCCCATTTTAAGTCTATGGGGAATTTTGTGTGGCTCTTACACCCCAGGGGTACAATTTACACCCCATTTTGAGGTATGTTTTTACAGAGCCTGGCAGCCTCCTCAAATGTGGAACCCGCATGTTTCTAAGAAATCATTGCACTGAGCTATGACCCATCAAAGTTTGGTGTAATGTTAAATCTATGGGATTTTTCTGACAGTTTTTCATAGCACATAGCACACCTCTCCCCAATAATCCACTCGATTTAAGCCCTCATTCATGGGTCTACGAAGAACGGTGTGAGACGAGTTATGCGCCAAAGTTTTGCCGGAACAAGACGAATAATAATATGCTTCGCAAGCACCACTAATAATAAGCACACAACGCAGACCATTTTAGTGACCAGTGGTAGACCAGTTATCACTAATATTGCTTCTGCAACGTACACAAACTGCTTCTTCTTCGACCCTTGTCTTGGTTACACAAGCAACACGCCCGTGGACTAGACATGTGCCCGGTTAACCGCGGTTACCACCAAATCCTGCTGAAACCGAGCTGACTGCGATAATGCAAGGTATCGTTTATTTTATTGATCCGTAGCTTATCCGTGAAGCACGGCTCTGGGATCAGTAGAAATGCTGCTCGATCTAAAAGCAGTGCGAGTTTGAGTTGCTTATAAGGTGCATTTGAAAAAGCAACACCCGTCAAACATGATCATTATAAATGTACTTTATTATCATAAAACTACCTGAGGAGGCTTGAGGATCGGTGATAAAAACATGTCCTTAAGCATTTCCTACTACTACGTGTTATGGTCTTTTTCTGCAGTGCGTATTTGAAGTTTCTGCACGAGAGCGCCCTCTGGCTTTCGGATGCAGCAGCATTTTACCGTACTTCACTCACAAGTTGTGCATAAATCACGTGATATATATTTTCGGTTAACCGGGCATATGTCTACCGTGGACACTGACGACTAGTGGTCATTGCATATGAATGCATTAAAAAATGCTGAAATATAAACAAAAAACGATGCATGGCTACGTTAAGTGCTGTTTTTCTTTAGTATTAATTATCCTCATGATTGATCTGACTCTGCAGACACCACAATCCCACTCTCACTCCGGCTTTCTGTTTTTTTTCTTTTTAAATGGTGGCCAGTTATGCAGTTGGCTATAGAGCAGTGCTGATTGGGGAGAACGGAGGTACACTCACTCAATTGGTCAGTAAGACTGCCACTCAAGGCGGGCAGTAATGCTTTTGCTCTAGGACCGGAGTAGTTGTCTCAAAACACGATTGCGATTCAATTTCGATTAATCTCTCAGCCCTAGTGTAAAGTGTATTGTATTGTAATGTTTCTCAGAGTTAATGTGTATCTGTTATCCTGTAATCTGTCTTTTTTTCTGGAAAATCATAATTTTAGTTTTTTTTTTTTTCTTTCAGGGCCCAATTTTGACAGTATTTACAGTATCTAGCAGGTATAGGTGTTGCTGTAGGCCTTGTGTGGTATCTGACTGCAGCACCAGCTCATCAGCATAAAGAAGTTGTCAGGTATGTAGTCAACACGGAGTCACGGAGGAGTACAATAAACAGAGATTTATTCACAGGAGAGTCACAACAACAATAGAGAACACTGAATATAACTCTGACATATAAACAATATTAATAACAATGTAACAATGCAATAAATAAATAAATTGTTGGATTAACTCCATTTAATTATGACACCCATTGAATTGATTTATCTGAACTTAAACTGGGTGAATTGTGTGGACAAGTGCTCTTAAATTCATTCAATTTATGTTGTTTTATTTCAATTGAAATAAATTTGTGCAAATTAATTTGTGTTGAGCCAATCAGCTTGAAATGCTTCAGTATATCATTTTTAAAAATAAATATCTTTATTTTAATAACGTGTAATGTATGGTGCTATCAGGGAACACCAGAGAGTTCACTTCATGAGCATTTTCAGACTATTTATTTACTGAGTAAAGCTGCATGCTAAAAAGGTAAAAACCTGCTTGTCCCCGACCTTAGTAAAATCTATACACTTCACCACTTTGCTAAAACCCCCCAAAACTCACAGACAACAGAAAATCTTCAGCATTTCAACATTACAGAACAATAAACACTAACTTATCTTTCATTATGCAAAAACACATAAAATAACAACATTTTTTATCTAAATCTAGTCATGAAAGCAATGCATGCAGGTAACTCAGACCTGTGCATAGTTTCAGTAAGTTAATGAAAATGACATAATGGATTACATTGTCAAAATTATCTTAGTAGTAAATATTAAAATTGCTTTTAAAAAGAAACCAATACAAATGTGTTATATTAAACTATTGCTTAAGTAAAACAAACAACCCTTAAAAGTATTTTTGTTTTGAGTGTGGGTAGAACATAGTAAGTATATGTAATCTCCTGGTGATTGCTGGCAGGTGTGGGGATTGCAGATGCATGACAGCCACAGCAGTGTGGAGAATCTTTGGAAATGTAGTCCAGGGTTATAACACAGGGAAACAGGCATGGGGACAGACAAGACCATGACAGAAGACATTTCACCTCTGAGTTGTTTAATGTGAGACCGGCTGTTGCAAATTGTTCCAGTAACACTGCTAACTAATTAATATAAGTTAAACAGAGTTGGACTCAAGTTGCATCCCTGTCTGTTTCTGTTCTTTTATCACCAATTTTAACTGCATCTGTTTTCAGTGTACTTGGATTTAATGTTTTCATATGTTTTTCCTGCTATGCCTGATTGTAGAATTTTGTAAAATTAAAAATCAATTAAAAATCAATATAAATTATATTTAAAATAAACAAAACATGTATAAAGTTTTGCCTTTGTTTTTATGATGAAGCTGTTGATCACTAATGACTATTGTCTGTAGTGTGTAGATGTGATCGGTGGTGCTGTGGTTTGATAGAAATCCAATCTGACTTTAACTTAAGACATTGTGTTTGGTAAGGAACGCCTGAATTTGAGTCTTCAAAGTCTTCCCCAGATTACTGTTCACACAAATGCCTCGGTAGTTATTGGGGTCATATGTATCTCCACTTTTGTATAGTGGCTGTATTAAGCATGTATTCCAGATTTCAGGAGAATCCTTATTTCGGTCCCCATTGAACATACCTGCAACTGTTAAACTAATCACTGCCATAATGATAGGTTCATTGGCCCTCCAAACTCACCTCAAATCACTAAGGAAATAGAGCCTATTTTCAGGTTATCTGCAGTTGAACAAGGGAGACAAAAGATGGTGCTCTTTATTTGTCTGTAAGCCTTTTAACCAGTGTTGCTACAGCCTGCATTTAACTGACAGAGTGACTCGTAGCTTTTGCCAGGGCTCATTTTTGGGTATATAATAGTGTCTGAAGATCACTCTCGGCCCATTGTGGTGAACAGGGATACATTATGATCATTTAGAGAGAAAAAATGGAAATGTCCCAGAGGGCTTTAATCTTTCTTCATTATTTCCCCATTATGGATAAATGCTCTCTGAGGGCCTCTTTCCAGCTATAAATGAAACACGTTAACTCCATCTTCATCCCTCGTTTTCCTGCCTGTGCACCTTTCACCCTGCGCTTTCATCTTTTACTTTTGGATATTCTGGGAACTGAGGGGGTTGTGTGTATTCCACTTGCAGATAGAAGGATGATTGAGTTGATAAACACAAAGGTTGAATGGAGTTAAGTGTTAAGACAGCAGGGAGTAGCTTTGTCCTCTAATACTGGTGGTGCATTACCACATGCATTGAGTCTGACCAGCAAGCCATTGAATGTTAGCGATGGCTACACAGTACTGAAACGGCACTGGTTTATGTTCTCAATGATCTTCTCCTAGCTGCTGATTCTGGTGTTCTTAGCACTCTTCTTCTGTTAGACCTCAGCTCAGCCTTTGACACTGGCACTGCTCTTGATTGATTTTTCTCTTTTTTGATGGACAGAGAGCAATTTGTCATATACCAGAAACACATCATCCATCAAATACATCAGTTCCGTTGTCCCTCAGGGATCGGTCCAGGGACTTCATCTTTTCACTATTTATATGCTTCCAATTGGTCAAATAATCAAACGCCACAGGCTTTTTTTTCACTGCTATGCTGACGACATTTAGATTTATTTTAACACTCCGTCCACCTCTGTGTTTCCTCCACCTGCACTAACATCCTGTATTAAGGAACTCATGCTTTGGTTGGAGGCAAGCCACCTTAAATTTAACTCTCAATGACTGTTCGAAATCTTGGTGTACTCTTCGATTCTACGCTTACATTTCATGATCACATCAAGATGTTTTTTTTTTCCACCTTCGCAATATTTCTCGTATTCGATCCTGTCAGTCAGCAGGATGCTGAAACTGTTATACATGCGTTTGTCACATCTCAGTTAGATTACTGTAATTCACTTCTTTGTGGCCCTTCTTCTAAAAATATCAAACGAAAACAAAATGTACTATATTCTGCTGCTCGCCTGATCGCCAAATCATGAAAGAATGATCACATTACCCCTATCCTCTTTCACCTTCACTGGCTTCCGGTCTCCTTGTGTATAAACTTTAATGTATTAATCCTCACGTATAAAGCTCTTCACAACCTTGGTCACTCATATCTATCTGACTTGTTCCAGCCTTATGTTCCTGCTCATTCTTTATGATCTTCTAGTATGGGACTGTTAGTCACACCTAAATATCGTTTGGTGACTATGGGAGCTCGATCAATCAGTGTTGCGTCTCCCGGGTTGTGGAATGGTCTTCCTCAAGTCATCCATCTAGCACCTTCTCTTATCTCCTTTAAAACCCTCTTAAAAAGTATTTTTTTCTCTGAATATTACTCAAATCTCTGTTGGTAATCTGTACATTGTTGTAGACAATGTATTTCTATGTATTTCTCGCTGTATTTCTATCCTAACTTTGTAATAACCTCTGTATACTGTATATATTGTCTCTATAACCTGACTCTTTAAAGCGACCTTGGGTGTTTGAAAGGCACTATATAAATAAAATGTATTATTATTATTACCTGTCAGAAAACAAGATCATATGGATCAACAGTAATTGTCTCAACATGACCTACTGTAGGCTGATTTGAAACAGATTTTTACGTTTGTTATCTCATAAATGTGACCCTGTACCACAAAACCTGTCATAAGGGTCAATTTGTCAAAATTGAGATTCCCTTTCTGTCGGTCTCTCGACGTTGTGTCGAGCCGACAGATGGGGTTCGTCCTTGAGAACCAATCACTTCCAACTTCTTAGAAAAGGCCAATGAAATTGGCGAATGAAATTTGCATGCTGGATTCCGCCCCCGGATATCTGGGTATAAAAGGGAGACGGTGTGCCTCATTCATTCACCTTTTGTTCTTCGGAGCCTTCGCTCATGATCAACAGACTTCGCTACAAGATAGCAACTACAAGACTGCCGGTTCTACGACGTGGTGCAGCGGACTGTCCCTTCCTGCGGCGACTTCACCAGGGCATCTGGGCAGTTCCAGAGGTGTTCGAGACTTCTAAAAGTGCAAATTTCTCCAGCATGGCATGTCCCGCTGTTCTCGTGGGTGCAACACACTCATCGAGGAGGGGGACGGACACGAGGTCTGCTTCCAGTACGCTGGGGAAGCCCTTGTGGATACGTCCTGCCCGCACTGCGGGCGGTTGACGATTCAGACGTTGCGTCACGGGTGGCTGTGTTCCCACGGGACTCAGCCACCACCTCGTCTGCTTCCCGTTCCGTGACAGCAGTGGCTATGGCCCTGCTGTCCGCTACGGCAAGCAGCGAGGGTGATATGAGGATTACTGTGAGCGCTAATCCGTCAACCACCGGCTCGCGGACCGTTCGCACCTCGTCTAGCTCGTCTGACCGTTCCCCATGAGACGGTCCCACCGACTTGTTCCTCAACCATGTATTCAGAAAAGGTGCGTGATGATGAGATGTCCGTTGCAGCATCAGAGGGTGACTTACTGGCATCTGACTCCGACGATTCCTCGGAGCTCCCTCCCTCGGGGGGTTGAGCCCAGGAAGAAGCGGACGTCGAAATGTCAGCCATGCTTTCCCGGGCCGCCGGCATTGGGTTGCAGTGCACCACACTGCCTCTCCCAACGCTCGCGGCAGTATACATGGTACCTCGGGTTTGAGAGCGGCTCCAAGCCGCACTCGCCCCCAGTGCCGTGTTTTCCCGGAAGTGCATGAGGAACTTAGTACGACCTGGAACGCCCCCTTTTGGCTTGTGCACATCAACTAGTTCCATCGCCCTTTCTTCCCTCGATGGTGGGGCAGCTAGAAGATACGTCGATGTCTCCCAGGGGTTCGACCTAGACTCCCGTCCAAAGCATTGTAGGTTTTTGGCATCTTAGGTGTCGAGAGCTTACTCTGCTGAGGGCCAAGCTGTCCCCCCTCTCCACGCTATGGCCATCCTGCAGGCCAAGGCATTTAGAGACCTCCACGAGGGTAAGACCGAACCAGCGCTTATGCAGGAACTCCGCGCCATCACTGACCTCGCTCTATGGGCGACCAAGGTGGTCGGGCGATGTCTACACTTGTGGTCCAGGAGAGACACCTCTGGCTGAACCTTGCACAGATGAGTAATGCCGAGAAAGTCCATCCATCGCTGGTTCGTCAATCCGGGACAGTTCCTGCCCCATCCCAACAGCCCAGACGAAGACGAGCATCAAGTGTTACTAGTTGCGTCATACTGGCCCAACCGGACTTGGTTCTCGGAGCTAATGCTCGTGACGACAGCTCCACCCTGACCGATTCCCCTGACGAAGGACCTGCTTTCCCAGGGGCTGGGCACGTTATGGCATCCCAGGCCAGACCTCTGGAACCTCCATGTCTGGCCCCTGGACGGGACGAGGAGATCCTGAGTGGCCTACCCCCTGCGGCAGTTAAGACCATCACTCAGGCTAGGGCCCTGGCCACTAGGCGGCTATACACCTGTAAGTGGTGCCTCTTCTCATCCTGGCGCTCTTCTCAAAGAGAAGACACACGGAGTTGCTCGATTGGGAACGTGCTGTCCTTTCAGAGACTCGAGAGTAATCTCTCCCTTTCCACACTGAACGTAGCCGCTGTTGCCGTAGCCGCTGTTGCCGCTCATCACGACCCAGTTGCTGGTAAGTCTCTAGGACAGCACAACCTGATCATTTGGTTCCTAAGGGGCGCGGGAAGGATACCATCTCACCCGCACTCCGTACCCTCTTGCGACCTTGATGTGGTCCTGGAGCCCCTCGGAGATGCTGCTCTTTCTCACCTCACAATGAAGACGGCTCTCCGGATGGCGCTCAAGAGGGTAGCGGACCAAAAAGCATTCTCCGTGTCCACAGATTGCCTAGAACTCGGGCACGGTGATTCTCACGCTATCCTGAGACCCCAGCCCGGCTATGTGCCCAAAGTTCCCACCACTCCCCCTAGACACCAGGTGGTGAACTTACAGGCACTCCCCACCGGGGAGGAAGATCCAACCCCATCCGTGTTGTTTCCAGTACGCGCATTGCGCCTCTACTTGGACCGCACGCAGAGCCGCAGGAGCTCTGAGCAGCTTTTTGTCTGTGTTGGAGATCAGTAGAAGGGGAGGGCTGTCTCAAACAGAGATTGGCGCACTGGATCATGGACGCCGTCACTACGACGTACCTGTCCTAAGATCGCCCGCGCCCACTGGGTGAGAGCTCTCTCCACACGGAGTAAAGCATCCTCGTGGGCACTGGCTTGTGGTGCCTCTCTGGCACACATCTGCAGAGCTGCGGGTTGGGCTACACCCATCACCTTCGCGAGGTCATACAGCCTCTGCGTTAAAACCGGTATCAGCTCGAGTCTTGCAGGGCATCAGGCAAGACCGGCGGCGGGTAGGGTGTACGCCTATGACAGCACCTTCCCCCCTTTCTTCTAGGTGGGTCAGCGTACTAAATTAGCCTCCCTTCTTCCCCCACTGGGTGAAGAACAGGCACTCCATCCATCACTAAGCAAGCACCTCCTGCGGGCGGGCTGGGCAGAGCAGCCCTGCCCCTTAGGCCGGGTACCAACTGAGTTGACACAACATAGGTTATGGTTGGTTGAATGGTAAGCATGAATCTGATTGGATAAAGAGTATGACAACTCACTTGGGAGGGGGAGCGCTGCCAGGAGAGTCTTAAAATACATACACACATATCCAAGGCGATTCACACGTGAGTGACAATTTGCACATTCCATGATAAACACATACATTTTAAACTTTAGAAATATTTGTGGATAGTTGCACATCTGTGAATTGTATTGAGCGTTTGTGAAATGTATTTTATGAGAAAAATATTTTATTTTACGCACGTGAATTGTATTTGTGTGAATGTGTATAGACACTTTCTGCACGTGAATTGGGTTTTATGCATGTGATACTGGCTTTGTTTGTGTACATTGTGTTTTATGCGTGAATTATTAATGAGACTAAAATCGCTAAGAAGAAACAGGATTGTTTTAAAATGGGCCATAAATTAAAAACACAATTTTAACCCAAGCTTTTGTTCTATAAGAGGGAATCGTATTCACGCGAACATCATGTAAGTGTCAGAACTGAAAACGCCCTTGTTACTGAGATTACAACTGTTATTGACACCAGGCCCAGCGAATCTGGAATGCACCCATCTATCATTGATAGGTTGAACATCACCTCCACAGAAAGAATATCAATGACTACTTCTCTAGCCCCGCCCACTGGTTCGTGCATGACAGAACTGAAGTAACACAAGTGGTGCGGAACCAGATAGAGCGAGCAAGCAATAAAAAAACTTGCAGTTAAAGATAGCAAATAGTGTGCCATCCCTGGTTGTGGAAGAACACAGTCGCTGCATAACCTTCCTTCGGATTCCAATATTAGGAATGCGTGGTTAAAGTTTATTTTTAAAGACGTTCCAGCTCACGTGGGAAAAACATGGAGCGTTTGATTGTTTCATTTCTCCGAGGATTCCTTCGTGAACAAGGCACAGATCGACGCTGGATTTTCGGAGACTAAAATTAAAAAGTAGTGCTGTGCCGTCAATATTGGATCCAATAGGAATGGTGCAGCAATCTATGTGAGTAAAACATTTTTGTACCATGCGTCACTATTTTGCTTTGTTATAGATCGCTTGATATGCCCACGGGATAGTTAGTACTACCTGTGGACCTGTAACGTAGTCATTTGTAATAATTGTAGAGGTTGTCTGTGATCTTTATCCCTTGCGAATCGGGGTCTCTGTGATTTGGCGGGCTCATATATCATTTTTCAAGGTTTTATCCACCGTTTGTGAATAATGGAGGCTGTTTTGAAGTGTTTTGGTATTATTTAGGGTGCTGGGTTATATCCATAAGTTACCGGGAGTCTCCCGTTTGTTTGTTGATCATGGAAACTCTCGTAACATTTGAGACCCGCGATCGCGGTGATCATCTGTCCGGTTCGTGATCACGGGTCTCAAATGCTGACAGGTACAATCATATATCATTAAACACGATGCAACTATAGGCTATACAAACTATACGCAAAGCCTTGCTATCACATCCGGGAAATAAGTCGAATGTGTCACATGAAATACTGATCACACAAGGTCCCCAGATAATGATAATGTGTAACCTAACGTTACGTCTCTAACCAAATTCACAGAAGGCTCCAACTAAGTTTACTACGCAAACTGCTATCCAATCATAGCAGTGGGCGTTCACTTCCAAGTCTTCATGGCGGAACGCCCATTCAAACTAATCGTTTGTAGAGCCGGCCTCAAAACCCGGGTAGAAAATAGCCTATTACTTATTGATTTTGATGTTTTTGAATGTAAAAACACGCGAACGTCATAAGTAGAACTCATACTACAGTATAAAACAATAAACAAGCCCAGTTCATCACACCTTTAATGCTTTCTATTGGCTTATTGCTGTACTGACATGTAGAGAGTAGATGAATGCAAAAGCTTTACATACCCTTACGAAAATTTACCATGGTTTTACTAGTTAAAATTGAAAAACCATGGTTTTACTGCAGTTAAAACCAAAAAAACATGGTTACTGTAGTAAAACGTCTTGGTTACGGATGTAACCTCGGTTCCCTGATGGAGGGAACGAGACGTTGTGTCGAACCGACAGAATGGGGTTTGTCTTGAGAACCTATCATCTTCTGAGTATTTAGAAAAGGCCAATGAAAATTGGCAAATGAAATTTGCATGCCGGACTCCTCCCCGGATGTCCGGGTATAAGAGGGAAGCCGGGGTGCTCATTCATTCACCTTTGGTCTGAGGAGCCTTAAGCATCCTCCCCCAACCGCTGGGGTGGGCGACCAGTGTTGTGGCATGAGGGACACAACGTCTCGTTCCCTCCATCAGGGAACCGAGGTTACATCCGTAACCAAGACGTTCCCTTTCTGTCGGTCTCTCGACCTTGTGTCGAACCGACAGAATGGGGATCCTATGTAAGACGCCACAGCACTGAGCCGCGTCACAATCTCTAGCGGAGCGACGTTGACTGGCCTGGGCGAGTCAGACGTAGGCGCTAACGCGAAATTATGACCATCCAGTGGAGAGGAAGGGGGACCCAGAGCTTTACCACAAAGTTGGGAAGCCCCTGCCACTGGCCGTCACGGGCGGAGGCCTAGTTCTCTAAATGGCGAGAAGCCGCCCGGCACCGTAAGGGCCACCGGGTAAGGGTTCCCCCGGGGGAAAAACGCTGCAGAGACCACTACTTACCATAGGGAGGAATTAGTGGATACACCACATGGTCTCACCATCAGGGGAGAACTCATGGGAAAAAGTGCGGACTGCAGGAGTTAACCGCAAGGTGGGAGTCCACCTAGGGAGGTCATGGGTTGCCGAGGTGGGAACCATTCATGAGGATACATCAGACAGAACAGCCCACGGAGGGGGGGTTACAACGTCTGGAGCACTAGGTCCGGTTAGAGCTATGTGGGAGATAACTCAACTGTTCCCCGGCCTAAGGGGGCAGGGCTGCTCTGCCCAGCCTGCCCCGAGGAAGGTGCTAGTGATGGATAAAATGCCTGTTCTTTACCCAGTCGGGGAAAGAGGGGAGGCGTAATAGCCGCTGATCCCCCTAAGGAAAGGGCAAGGGCTTTCGCAGGCGTACGCCCTACCGGCTGCCGGTCCTACACCTTGCCAGGATGCAGGCTGACACCGGTTCCGCGTGTAGGTATTAGAACCTCGCGAAGGTGTTGGGCATAGCCCAACCCGCAGCTCTGCAGATGTCTGCCAGAGAGGTGCCCTGAGCCAGTGCCCTTGAGGAGTGTGCATCACTCCTAATGGGCAGGGGCGATCTTGAGATCTGTATGCCGTAGCGCCGGCATCCACAATCCAGTGCGTCACCTCTGTTTGGAGACAGCCCTCCCCTTCTGCTGACCTCCTGAACAGACAAGAGCTGCTCAGAGCATCTGAAGCTCTGCGTGCGGTCCAAGTTGAGGCACAAAGCGCGTACTGGACACAACACGGATGGGGTTGGGTCTTTCTCCCCGGTGGGGAGCGCCTGCAGGTTCACCACCTGGTCTCTAGGGGGAGTGGTGGGAACTTTGGGCACGTAGCCGGGCCGGGGACTCAGGATAATGTGAGAATCACCGGGCCAGAGTTCTAGGCAATCTATGGACACGGAGGGTGCTTGTAGGTCCGCTACCCTCTTGGAGGTGAGCGCCATCAGGAGAGCCGTCTTTATCGTGAGGTGAGAAAGAGTGGCAGCTCCGAGGGGCTCGAAGGGGAGGCCTCTTGAGACCCGCCACCTAGGTCGCAAGAGGGTACGGAGCGCGGATGAGGCGGTAGCCTTCTCGCGCCCCCTTAGGAACCTAATGACCAGGTTGTGCTGTCCCAGAGGCTTTCCAGCAACTGGGTCGTGATGAGCGGCCGTAGCAGCTACATACACTCCCAGTGTGGATGGGGGAGAGGTTACTCTCCAGTCTCTCTTGAGGAAGGGACAGCACGTTCCCGATCGAGCAACTCCGTGGGTCTTCTCTTCGAGAAGAGCACCAGGACGAGAAGAGGCACCACTTATGGGCGTATAGCTGCCTAGTGGCCGAGGCCCTAGTCTGAGTGGTGTCCCACCCACGTGGGGTGGGCCACTCAGGATCTCCTCGTCCCGTCCAGATATGGAAGTTCCAGGGGTCTGCCTGGTATGCCGTAACGTGCCCCTTCCCCTGGGAAAGGGGGTCCTTCGCCAGGGGGATCGGCCAGGGGGGAGTTGTTGTCAAGAGCCTTAGCTCTGAGAACCAAGTCCGGTTGGGCCAATAGGACGCAACTAGTACCACTTGATGCTCCTCTTCTCTGGCCTTGCACAAGACCTGTGCAATGAGGCTCACTGGCGGGAAGGCATACTTCCGCTTACCCCCGCGGCCAGCTGTTAAGGTATCTGTGCCGAGGGGTCCCTCGGTCAGGGAGTACCAAAGCGGGCAATTGGAGGAGTCCGGGAAGGCAACAGGTCCCCCTGTGCCTGGCCGAACTGCTCCCATATGAGCCGGACTGCGCGGGGATGGAGTCACTACTCTCCGCGAGGCATTGACTGACAAGAGAGCGCATCCGCTGTCTAGTTCAGGTCGCCTGGGATATGTGTGGCTTGCAGGGAGCTGATCACCTGCTGACTCCACAGGAGGAGGCGTCGGGTGAGTTGTGTTAGCTGCCATGAGCGAATACCACCCTGTCGATTGATATACGCCACGGCAGTTGTGCTGTCCGACCGGACCAGCACGTGCGCGCCCTGCACGAGAGGCTGCAGCCTCTTCAGTGCAAGTAGCACAGCCAACAACTATAGGCAGTTGATATGCCAACGCAGGCGGGGGCTCGTCCACCGCCCCAACACTGCGTGCCCATTGCACACGACACCCCACCCCTGCAGGGAGGCAACCGTCGTCACACGACATGCCTTGCTGCCCTAAGGGGATCCTGTCCACCAAAAAGGTCATTGAAGACCAGAGGGTTGGGGTGCATCAGCAGAGAGGCGTGATGACCATACGCCTGCTGCCGGTGTGCCACGCTCTCCAGGGAACCCGACTCTGTAGCCAGTGTTGGGGGGGTCGCATGTGCATCAACCCGAGGGGGACCACCCCCACCGAGGATGCCATGTGCCCAGGAGCCTCTGAATTGTTTCAGGGGGACCGCTGACTGCCTGAAGTGCTTCAGGAAGTTCAACACTGACTGACTGCTCTCTGAGTCAGTCACGTTGTCATGTGGATGGAGTAGAGTTCCATACCGAGAAAGAGTACGCTCTGCACAGGGGAGAGCTTGCTCTTTTCTCACCTGACCTGTGGTCCCAACCGATCGAGGTGCCGGAGCACTAGGTCCCTGTGTGTACACAACAGATCTCGTGAGTGTGCCCAGATGAGCCAGTCGTCGAGATAGTTAGTACCCGCACACCTCTCTCCCCGAGGGGAGTGAGGGCGGCTCCCCCGATCTTCGTGAAGACTCGTGTGGACAGGGACAGACCGAAAGGGAGGACTCTGTACTGATATGCCCACCCTCGAAAGCGAGACATGAAAGTAAGCGTCCTTCAGGTTGATTGCCATGAACCAATTTTGGCATCTGGTAGACGCCAGGATGTGCATCTGCGTAAGCATCCTGAACGGCAGCTTGAGTAGGTGCCTGTTCAGGGTACGCAGATGTAGCAACCCCCCTTTTGGGGATGATGAAGTACGGGCTGCAAAACCCGTTGAACATCCCGGCTAGAGGGACGAGCACGATTGCTTGCCAGAGGGGTGGTGACCCTGGCCCGAAGCACAGGAGCATCCTAACCTCTGACTGAGGTTGAAAGGATGTCCTGAACTTGAGCGGGCATCTGGTAAGTTGTATCGCGTAGCCGAGACGGATCGTATCCCGTAGCCACCGTGATGGTTTGGGGGCTCTAGACAGGCTCCCAGGGACCGAGACAGGGGCTAGGGGTATGATCTGCTTCATCGACCTCCCAGGGGGTGGTTCATGGCAAGCACTGCGGATCCCTTGCCGTGGGGAGACCCCCGGTGAGGAGATCGGCTCTGCTGCTTACCTGCCTGGCGATTATGTAGCACAGCACACTGTCGTTTGAGAGTGCTGAGGGCTACTGATTATGGCGTTACTGGCGTTACTCATCTGTGCACGGTTCGGCCAGAGGTGTCTCTCATGGACCACAAGTGAGGACATCGCCTGACCCAGGGCACGTGCATTCACCTTTGGTCGCCCATAGAGCGAGGTTGGTGGCGGCGCAGAGTTCCTGCATAAGCGCTGGTTCGGTCTTACCCTCGTGGAGGTCTCTCAATGCCTTGGCCTGCAGGATGGCCATAGCGTGGAGAGAGGGGACAGCTTGGCCCGCAGCAGAGTAAGCTCTCGACACCTAAGATGCCAAAAACCTACATGCTTTGGACGGGAGTCTAGGTCGAACCCCTGGGGGACATCGATGTATCCTCTAGCTGCCCCACCATCAAGGGAAGAAAGGGAGATGGAACTAGTTGACGTGCACAAGCCAAAAGGGGGAGTTCCAGGTCGTACTAAGTTCCTCATGCACTTCCGGGAAAACACGGCCCTGGGGTGAGTGCGGCTTGGAGCCGCTCTCAAACCCGAGGTACCATGTATACTGCCGCGAGCATTGGGAGAGGCAGTGCGGTGCACTGCAACCCAATGCCGGCGGCCCGGGAAAGCATGGCTGACATTTCGACGTCCGCTTCTTCCTGGGCTCAACCCCCCGAGGGAGGGAGCTCCGAGGAATCGTCGGAGTCAGATGCCAGTAAGTCACCCTCTGATGCTGCAACGGACATCTCATCATCACGCACCATTTCTGAATACATGGTTGAGGAACAAGACGGTGGGACCGTCTCATGGGGAACGGTCAGACGAGCAAGACGAGGTGCGAACGGTCCGCGAGCCGGTGGTTGACGGATTAGCGCTCACAGTAATCCTCATATCACCCTCGCTGCTTGCCGTAGCGGACAGCAGGGCCATAGCCACTGCTGTCACGGAACGGGAAGCAGACGAGGTGGTGGCTGAGTCCCGTGGGAACACAGCCACCCGTGACGCAATGTCTGAATCGTCAACCCAGATGCGCTGGTGAAGTTGCCGCAGGAATGGACAGTCCGCTGCACCACGTCGTAGAACCGGCAGTCTTGTAGTTGCTATCTTGTAGCGAAGTCTGTTGATCATGAGCGAAGGCTCCGAAGAACAAAAGGTGAATGAATGAGGCACGCCGTCTCCCTTTTATACCCAGATATCCGGGGGCGGAATCCAGCATGCAAATTTCATTCGCCAATTTCATTGGCCTTTTCTAAGAAGTTGGAAGTGATTGGTTCTCAAGAGCGAACCCCATCTGTCGGCTCGACACAACGTCGAGAGACCGACAGAAAGGGAAAATAAGTTTTGCAAAATAAAAATAAAAATTGAGCAAAAATATACAACTGCAAACCAAAGTAATGAATCACGAAATAAAACTTGCAAAAAAATAAGTACTGCGAGATAAAATATTGTATTTCCAAAGAAAACCTTTAGCAGCAATGATTTTGCAATGCATCTTTTCATTTGCAGTACCTACTAATTCATTTGCACCGCCCCTTTAATTCTGCATTTCAGCCACCAGTGCTTTTGCGACTCGGTTTTTCCTTTGCGCTTCACTTTACTCTGCGTTTGGCTTTGTGTCGCTGGTTTGACGTGGGGGCGGAGTCAACTGATTGGGGCGTGTATAACGGGTCTGGGCATGCCTTCCTCATTACGTCATGAGTGTGAGTCACAGTAGACAACAGTGCAACGGATCGAATCGTCATGGCAGAGCAGAGGAGGCAGATCTCAAGTATGTCTAGGTGATTGTTTTTACAATTAAACCTGTGTTTTGTTTTGTTTGTTAATTAAAATGTATATTAACACGTTTGCTCAAGTTAAAGAACTTAGAGATCAATAAATGCGGTGGTTTTTCAAGCAGTATGAATGGCTGCTACATGTATTCTACAGGCCAACAGACAACGCAAGTGGTAATCAATCTGCAAAAAAATGAAAGGGTTATTACACTTGCACTGTATAAAATGCTATATATATTTACCTGTTGTATTAGCATAGTTGTAGTACATACACCATGGTTAAACTATGGCTCCTGTAGTAAAAACATGGTAAATGGGTCGTATAACTTCACTCACTAGACTTATAAATTATGACTTGCTTAAACTTGCTGATTCTCTGTACTCAGTGCACATCCTTGGCATTGTTGTGCATGTTTATATTAACTGTGTTATTTGCTCTTTACTCTGTGTCTCATATGCAGATGCCTCTGATCAGCCACAGGACACTTTACATAGCTTAGTAAGTATCTTTATGGTTAGAAAGGTTCCATGATTTGTGTAAACATTTTAATGCTCATATAAGGAGTTAATAATTCTGTTGTTTTTCCTTTGTTTTGGCTACAGGTGTTGTGCTCTGGAAGAAATGCAATGAAACATCCAAGGCTCAACTCACACTATCATTCTGTTTGATCATTTACATACACTCTCATTACTTAATTTTTTTTGCAAAACTTTCGTTTTGTTTGCAAAACTTTTTTTTTTCTCTCAATACCTAATTTTTATTTCACAATTCACCATATTGGTTTGGAGTTGTATTTTTTTGCTCAATTTTTATTTTGCAAAACTTATTTTTTGTTTGTAAATCTTTTTTGTTGCAAATATATGTGACCCTACTTTGACTCCATACTAACGGCCATAACAGTCTCTAAGTTGTTTCCAACAGTAGCAGCTACAAAAAGTTGAATTGTGATCGTTTATTAACTGGGTGTTTTTATTGAGGAATTTGCCTGGTTTGGGAATGTTTGTGTCTCAGCAATAATATATTTCTCATTCTAACAAAGATCGATCTACTGTTGTGTATTTATCTATCAAGACCAATTGTGCCAGTCAACCCAAATATAAAACTGAATAAAAGCTTTTTTATGCCTGGAAAACTGCATAATAAAGAACAAATCCAACCAGCTCATCTGGAAAAGAAGAAAATATGAATAGCATCGGTAAATAAAAATAAATAAAGTCCTGAAATTATTGAAGCAGAATGATATGAAGTGAGTCTAGGATGCAAAGAGAGGGAGAGAGAGAAACAGAGAGAAAAAAAAACAGTTCTTTGGATTAAGCATGCATTGCAAGAGAATAATCTAAATTCTCGGGTCCTAATCTCTTGCTCGAAGCGGTGCTCCTTTAAGGCCTGGTTTAGGATGACAGGTCCCCCACCTGGACAAGCTTGGACAATGTCTCTGCACTGTCTCGGTTCTGCAGGAACAGTGAGCCACAGACGGCTAATCACGTCCGGAACCAAAGGCACCTGCCCTATCTGCCTCTACATTTGGTGAGGAATCTTTAAAGAGCCTAAACCTTACTTTCATGCTTCTCTTTTATTCACTTTTAGTGCTTATAGAAACCAAGCTTATGCCACGGCCCTATGTTCCTTCCCACAAGCTCAGAGAATGCTTGACGTAAGTACAGCCAATCTGGGTAAATACGAATCTCTCCTTACTGTCACTGTTGGCATATTATGTCACTGAGGGAACATTTGTTTCATAATATCATAAGCTGCTTAGCGGTGTGCTTCTATTTAAGGGATACATATTAATAGCTATAAGGAAATCATATTTGAACTGTTCCCTGCAATCAATGTCTTTAGGATTGCTGTTATACGAAGGTGCTAATAACTTGGAGGCTCTTAGACTGGGCGATCTAATCCCTTTGTACGATAAAGACTTGCCACACCATGAGTGGTTGCCAGATCATGGACAAGGTGCTTCAGAGGGTTAGTTCTTAATATAACATAACACTCCAGCTCTCTGCTCACTCGCATTTTATCTACTGTCTTCTCATACTTACCAGAAATCTGGCAACATGCTGAAGAACCAGCAGTAAATCTGCGTGGTTGCCCATTGGGTACTCATCCACTGAATGACTACTGATGTGACCACCAGGATTGTTTCCTGTATTATACTCAAAAATGCTTGTATTTTTCTTATTCTCGCAAGAGACCAATAGATATAACAATATACCTTAATGTATAATTTATTTTGTAAATGATCCCTATTTGCAAGCATTCCAAAGAGATATAAATTAAAAGCAGTTTATCCTAACACATCTTATTGTACACACCCTATTGTTTGTTAGCCTGTACATATAGCTTAATGCCATGTTCACTGCAGGTGATACAAAGAGCTTGCTTAGGTTACTTTGTCTTCTTGTTTAATGAGATATAAAACCCTTAATGCCAAGGCTTCATAAATAGTATTTAACATTGAGAACTACTGTAATGAGAAGGCTTGTTTAGATCTGGCTTGTTAAGAGAGCACTTTTCTACTCGGCTTAATTATGTAAAATGTCATATATTGTGTACCAATCATTCTTTATACAAAGAGACAAATTGGGATGCGCCCTCCTTTCTCATTATAATGGACTAATTGCTACATTAATGCGCCCTAGCGTTTGGCCTCGGTCATAGATTTTACAATACTAGTCTGTTGATATGCATACGGTTTCTTTTAACCATTGGTATAGACCAAGTATATGGATGGTAAATCCTGCCAAATTTACATAAATAAATTAAATGAGGAAAATGAAAACCATATTAAGAATTTAATTAAACACAACTGTGCGCACAATATTTGGCAAAATGAAAAATAAAATGAAATTATTTTATTTTCATTTTTAAACTGACAATCCGTTTTCCCTTTCAAATTGAAAAAGAAAATGCAATTGCTTATTTGACAATAGTCAATTTGACTCATTTTCACATTTTCACATTTCAAATCTCGAGGCAAGACTACCAATATGAAAAAGAAAAGGCAAATGTAAAATATTAATTGCAAAAGTGTCAGGGTTCTGGTAGACGGAGAGCACACCACAGAGGTAGATAAGAAAAAGGAGTTTATTTCAAAAACAGGAATATCCAAAATCAGGTAAGTATTCAAAAACAGGTATATCCAAAAACAGGTAGGTATTCAAAAACAGGAATATCCAAAAACAGGTAAGTATTCAAAAACAGGAATATCCAAAAACAGGTAAGTATTCAAAAACAGGAATATCCAAAAACAGGAATATCCAAAAACAGGTAAGTATTCAAAAACAGGAATATCCAAAAACAGGTAAGTATTCAAAAACAGGAATATCCAAAAACAGGTAAGTATTCAAAAACAGGAATATCCAAAAACAGGTAAGTATTCAAAAACAGGAATATCCAAAAACAGGTAAGTATTCAAAAACAGGAATATCCAAAAACAGGTAAGTATTCAAAAACAGGAATATCCAAAAACAGGTAAGTATTCAAAAACAGGAATATCCAAAAACAGGTAAGTATTCAAAAACAGGAATATCCAAAAACAGGTAAGTATTCAAAAACAGGAATATCCAAAAACAGGTAAGTATTCAAAAACAGGAATATCCAAAAACAGGTAAGTATTCAAAAACAGGAATATCCAAAAACAGGTAAGTATTCAAAAACAGGAATATCCAAAAACAGGTAAGTATTCAAAAACAGGAATATCCAAAAACAGGTAAGTATTCAAAAACAGGAATATCCAAAAACAGGTAAGTATTCAAAAACAGGAATATCCAAAAACAGGTAAGTATTCAAAAACAGGAATATCCAAAAACAGGTAAGTATTCAAAAACAGGAATATCCAAAAACAGGTAAGTATTCAAAAACAGGAATATCCAAAAACAGGTAAGTATTCAAAAACAGGAATATCCAAAAACAGGTAAGTATTCAAAAACAGGAATATCCAAAAACAGGTAAGTATTCAAAAACAGGAATATCCAAAAACAGGTAAGTATTCAAAAACAGGAATATCCAAAAACAGGTAAGTATTCAAAAACAGGAATATCCAAAAACAGGTAAGTATTCAAAAACAGGAATATCCAAAAACAGGTAAGTATTCAAAAACAGGAATATCCAAAAACAGGTAAGTATTCAAAAACAGGAATATCCAAAAACAGGTAAGTATTCAAAAACAGGAATATCCAAAAACAGGTAAGTATTCAAAAACAGGAATATCCAAAAACAGGTAAGTATTCAAAAACAGGAATATCCAAAAACAGGTAAGTATTCAAAAACAGGAATATCCAAAAACAGGTAAGTATTCAAAAACAGGAATATCCAAAAACAGGTAAGTATTCAAAAACAGGAATATCCAAAAACAGGTAAGTATTCAAAAACAGGAATATCCAAAAACAGGTAAGTATTCAAAAACAGGAATATCCAAAAACAGGTAAGTATTCAAAAACAGGAATATCCAAAAACAGGTAAGTATTCAAAAACAGGAATATCCAAAAACAGGTAAGTATTCAAAAACAGGAATATCCAAAAACAGGTAAGTATTCAAAAACAGGAATATCCAAAAACAGGTAAGTATTCAAAAACAGGAATATCCAAAAACAGGTAAGTATTCAAAAACAGGAATATCCAAAAACAGGTAAGTATTCAAAAACAGGAATATCCAAAAACAGGTAAGTATTCAAAAACAGGAATATCCAAAAACAGGTAAGTATTCAAAAACAGGAATATCCAAAAACAGGTAAGTATTCAAAAACAGGAATATCCAAAAACAGGTAAGTATTCAAAAACAGGAATATCCAAAAACAGGTAAGTATTCAAAAACAGGAATATCCAAAAACAGGTAAGTATTCAAAAACAGGAATATCCAAAAACAGGTAAGTATTCAAAAACAGGAATATCCAAAAACAGGTAAGTATTCAAAAACAGGAATATCCAAAAACAGGTAAGTATTCAAAAACAGGAATATCCAAAAACAGGTAAGTATTCAAAAACAGGAATATCCAAAAACAGGTAAGTATTCAAAAACAGGAATATCCAAAAACAGGTAAGTATTCAAAAACAGGAATATCCAAAAACAGGTAAGTATTCAAAAACAGGAATATCCAAAAACAGGTAAGTATTCAAAAACAGGAATATCCAAAAACAGGTAAGTATTCAAAAACAGGAATATCCAAAAACAGGTAAGTATTCAAAAACAGGAATATCCAAAAACAGGTAAGTATTCAAAAACAGGAATATCCAAAAACAGGTAAGTATTCAAAAACAGGAATATCCAAAAACAGGTAAGTATTCAAAAACAGGAATATCCAAAAACAGGTAAGTATTCAAAAACAGGAATATCCAAAAACAGGTAAGTATTCAAAAACAGGAATATCCAAAAACAGGTAAGTATTCAAAAACAGGAATATCCAAAAACAGGTAAGTATTCAAAAACAGGAATATCCAAAAACAGGTAAGTATTCAAAAACAGGAATATCCAAAAACAGGTAAGTATTCAAAAACAGGAATATCCAAAAACAGGTAAGTATTCAAAAACAGGAATATCCAAAAACAGGTAAGTATTCAAAAACAGGAATATCCAAAAACAGGTAAGTATTCAAAAACAGGAATATCCAAAAACAGGTAAGTATTCAAAAACAGGAATATCCAAAAACAGGTAAGTATTCAAAAACAGGAATATCCAAAAACAGGTAAGTATTCAAAAACAGGAATATCCAAAAACAGGTAAGTATTCAAAAACAGGAATATCCAAAAACAGGTAAGTATTCAAAAACAGGAATATCCAAAAACAGGTAAGTATACTTATCGGGGTATAGAATTGCAGTGAAGACAACAAGACTGAACCGGGAATATGATATAATATAATGTTTTTAGCGGTGAAGTTGGCTCGTTGAATCGGCGTTATTCTGTACACGGTGAGTTCGCCAGTATGAACGCACATTGCGATCAGAACGACTCGCAAACAAATGACTCCTTTGAACCAATTTGTTTACACAGAATGTAAGAGATCAGTGAAACGTTCAAAGCTCAGTGAACTACAAGAGACAGTAGGGTGTGAATGAGCTTTGCTCATTTAGTTAGACTGGTTACTTATGGGCTAAAAATTCTTATAAAAAAGGCTTATATTAAAAATTTCAACTTTTCTGTTTGATTGAATAAATTTAATGCTTTATATAACTTATTAGTTTTCAATTCATCAATTTTTTTTGGAACTTTAATATAAGTGTTTTGTTAAGACACTTTTCCCATGTTTTTCATTTGGGAATTCATTAATATATATTTTTTAATTAGTCAGTATCTGTGTTTATTAAGCTTAGTTTTCCCCTGTCACTTTGACTGGGGGTGAAAAGTTGTGTGCTTTGAGGAGGAAGAAAAATAAGCGTTGCAGTAAAGTAAAATGGTGCATAGTTGGGGCCCCCATACATGGATTTGCCTAGGGCCCCCAAATCACTAAATCCACCCCTGCGCACAAAATAGAAAGAAATCTTGAAATTTTATTTGCATAATTCCATTTTGTATTTTGTAAACATTTCTGATGTGTTTAATCTGTGAATTTTACATTGTAATATAGTTTCATTATTTATATAAATGTTTGCGAGAATTAAATTATTATATTGTTGATTGCTGAATTTAAAATGCGATTGCATGGAGGGGCGTGCCAGCTACGCTAAATCACGAAATTACCCAATACTGGTATCATCTGTTAGCTGGGGTAACGCTCCGTAAAAAGCATTTAAAATAATACTAATAAAAAATTGCTATAATAACCTGCAAATAGGTTGTTTTTTAGTAAGCCTATTCACAATGAGCTGTTCTGAGGAAATTTTCATTAAGCACATATTTAAACACAATGTATATAATGTGTACTCTCTACGGTATGATTGTAGAGCCTGCTAAAAAATCAACATCAGAGCGCCACCCTCAGGCTAAATTACGTAAAGACACGAGACATCCGTCCAATGTGCTGTGCGCTCAGTCAGTCTATTTATATACAGTATAGCCGAGAAACTGATACACCCAAATTTATAGTCATATTTAAACTTGAAGGAACAATGGTCTGTGATTCACATCCGCTCCGGGCTGTGAGTCGCGGAGCTTTGCCACACAATTTTACCTCTGGGCAGCAAAAAAAAAACTGCCGTGTTAATATTATTAGATTAATATTTCCAACATAAACGTTTCTCTAAAACGCGTTGGGTTGCGCAGAAGAACGCCCAGTCGAACATCCGCCTTGAACAGCTGTTTAATGTTAGAGATCTGTACGGCAGCGGAGGACCTGTATTCTGTCCAACGAACTGAGGAGGTGCTGATGACGTCAGAGATGGTATTTGCTTGACCAATTCGCGGAAAGAGGGCGTTTCTTCCCTCCCACATGTGGAAAACGAGAAGCCGTTTATCCGTTTTCTAATCTTGAGCGTAAAAACGAAAAAACAAGCCGAATTCTCGTTTTTCGTTTTTTTAACCGAACGAAAAGACGAAAAAATGCGCTGTTTTCTCGTTCCTGTTTGTTCAGTTTCAAATTGAAAATCAAACTAACAAGACGTACATTGAAGAAGCATTAAATTTATTCAATCAAACAGAAAAGTTGAAAATTTTAATATAAGCCATTTTTATAAGACTTTTTAGCCCATAAGTAACCAGTCTAACTAAATGAGCAAAGCTCATTCACACCCTACGGTCTCTTGTAGTTCACTGAGCTTTGAACGATTCACTGATCTCTTACATTCTGTGTAAACGAATTGGTTCAACGGAGTCATTTGTTTGCGAGTCGTTCTGATCGCAATGTGCGTTCATACTGGCGAACTCGCTGTGTACAGAATAACGCCTGTGTACAGAATAACGCTGATTCAACGAGCCAACTTCACAGCTAAAAACATTAGAATGATTTACAGCAAAGTTAATTTAGAACACCTATTCAAGAAATTCAAGAAAATGTAAATTGAACGTAAAACTCCTGAACAGCCGTGAAACACAGCTAATACAGCTCCCAATATAGCTCTTTTACTGAACTCTTCAGCGTCTCACTGCTGGTAACGAAACAGCGCCTCTATTGTTTCGTAACTGCAGTTACAAATGACAATCTGTTTAAGAATGCACAGTGTTTTTTGTGAAGACACTCGACATATTTTTGACGAGAGTCTAAGGCTGCACGAAATTTGATTGAAGCGGCCTCCAATTTCTTTATGCAGGAAAAACCCTGATCTGGGATTACTATATACAAAGTGTGCCCTCTCTCCGTCCTTTCATGCATTTAAATGTGACCAAATTTCTGTACTAGTGCGTACAGTACGAATCGTTAGCACTGCACTGACGTTATTATATTATGTCTTTATGTGCCCATCGGTCTGCGCAGCGGAGTCAAACCTTTGAACTGGCCCTCTCCAACCAAGCGCACAGCGCTCTTTGTTTGAAAGATGTTTTGGTCGTCAGTCTTTATAACTGTGTTGTCGGTGTTCATGGAGAAATACTCACCGGCACATTATCATTGCTCGTGGCCGAGAGAGTGCTGTGTCTGGTGGGAGAGAGATGCTGTAGGAGAAGCGGTGGAGTTTGTGTGGGGAAAAAGCAGAGACTTTGGCAACAATCTTTTGTAAATCGTCTTTTTTCCTCTCCGCTGGTGTAGCTGCGTTCTTTGTTGTTTTAGTTCCCTGCGACTTTTACTTCGTTTTGAAGCTAATGTACCACACAGTGACACTTTCGCTGTGGGCAGTTCTACTAATTCCGCCGCTGCGTTAACTTTCTCTAGCTGGTGTCGAACTCGTCTCGCGCATATACGGTGCTAATGGAATGGTCCACTCTATTCTATAATGAGGGGAGTGCCTTCGTACAGATGTAATAACGTAAAACATTAACAGGGATATCCCGACTATTTTGATGATTACTTGGGGCTCTACGTGGCCGCTGACACGGCTTATTCGTTAAGCCCACCCCTTCCTTTTGAGGGCCCCTGGTAGCTCGGGGCCCCAGGCGATTGCCTACCTTTGCCTAATGGTAAGTCCGCCCCTGTTTGTGCGCAAAACATTTGATAACATTTGATATTCATTTTAAAAATAAAAATACTTGACATAATCTTTCCGATATAATTTGATTACTAACCATTCAAAAGTGACGGTAATGAAATAGTTACATGTTTTTCTTTACTCAGCCCTGGTTACAAACTTATGGAATTCCAAAAGTAACAATATAAAAAATAAATAAATACAAAAATAAATCCATGAAGAAATGTAAAAAAGCAAAAATAAATGAGTATTTATACTTTTATTTCCTTATTTATGGGTAATTATATTTTTTCACGCTTATTTATTTTTTCATTTATTTATTTATACATTTATTTATTTCCACTTTTATTTATTACCGCATTTATTCATGTATATATGTATTTATTCCTACATTTATTTATTTTTACATTTATTTATTTCTACATTTATTTATTTATGTATTTCTTTGTCTGTATGCTAATGAGTGGGGGCGTGTTTCACCTGAGACATTAGCAATCGATCTCAGAGCGGCGGTGCTGAAGCTTTGAGGCCACAGTGACACCTTGTGGTGTGACCAAACGAAACGAGGTTGACGAAGTTGCATAGAGAAGGCAATCGAGTCATTTAATATCACCCTAACTGTATGTAGATAGGGTTACCACACATAGCCTACATACTCTTTATTAGGGACATTGCCGTAAAACATTATTCGGTCGAGATTTCTAAAATGTCTTTGCACACATGAACAGAAACTGCACAACAACAGGTCTGCTATGAGACACTTGGAAGAATACACTTGGACATGGAAGCGCGTGAAATTATCCACTAGTGATCACATTTATTGTAAATGCGCTGGATGGAGCTGATAAGAACTTGAGTTGTTTGTCGATGAGACTCGCACAAACCAGCTCAGAACGCCGAGAGAAACCAGCGCATTTCACTGAAGTCTACGCAAGCATTGTGATCAATGCGTTTGAAACGCATCTGCAAATAGAGTTTACATTCGCGTTTCCTAACTTTGCAATGCATAACACGGGGCATTTCAAATGCTTAAATTAGAACGCATATTTCCATAGGCGTAATTTGCGGGTGGACGGGTGGGTCATGCCCCCACCACTTTTTGCCAAAGTCAATTTTGTTGCTTTGTAAGCAGTGGCAATTACTAACAACTCCGCCCATCAGTTTCAGATTGGAATAGACAAAGTGTAAGAAACGCACAGGAACATTAACTTCTCCAGTGGCGTAGAGCGAAAAGCGTGTGTTACCTAATTCATGTCGTTGTGGGTTCGGGACTGCTGTCCGCTGAACTTTTTCCCTGTCACATATCAGAATGTAAAGGTATTTCTTTGTAATAAACGATGAAAATATTTGAAAATGGCTGTTCAAGTCATACATGTACCAAACATCTTGCGCTTAATTGCACTTTGATGCTATATATTCGTCCTTATTGTTCTCGACATGCCGTTGCTATCGTCTATTGCAAGATTAATTACATTTTGATACTTGATAGAAAACTCAAATAAATGGAAAAAGTCACAACTTTGTAGTTTCATGAGTTCAAAACAAAATTTAGAAAGTTTGTTGTATATTTGTAGCATATCTGGCAATGCCCGTATAATAAGTGAAAATAAGATTTTTTTAAAGATATTATTTTTCCATCTGTTTCCCCTGTATAACTTACTTGAATGTTTGTCCTTATTAGCAGGGGGTTCCCAAAGGTCTCAATCCTTGACCCAGCAACAGGTAATCTGTGTCAAACACACATTTTTAACATGGGGAAAACACATTCGTTTCAGTAGTTTTTATTTTATCACAAATTAATATGTTTAATTATGTACGGCAACAGCCATCCTTACATATAATAAAGCACAACATGCTTTAAATGATTTATTAATGAAAACATGATATAGTTTAAAAACAAATGGAAGCAGATCTGATATGTGGAAATTTAGAATAGTGAGTTTAGCGGATTCGTACGGTGGCGTATTGCTGCCACGTATTTTTCCACTCAATTATGTCGTTAAAACATGATACTATGTCGTTTAAACGAAATAATTTTCTTGTGTAAACGTCTTATTTTTCCTGTTTTAACGAGATATTATATCATTTTAAACAACATGTTTTTCTCACTGGTTTCATTAATAGACAATTCAAACGGAATTGCATGAATACGGTAAATTAATTCAGTTTTTTGACGAGATGGTTCATTAACTGAACTGGTGCTATTAACTGAGCTATTAAACTGGAGTTTAATAAGATAAAACAATTAAAATTGTTCCTATTTATTTAATGCGCGCGCTTGTCCAGCACGCGCGTTCTCTTTTCTGCAAAGAGCCACACTCTGGCATCATTAAAACATTAACGGTTATTTAACTTTTTTTCTTTATACCTCAGATGTGAGAGTAAACACATTTTCGATCGATTTGGCGAGTTTAAATGAACGGACCCTGATGTTTGCGAGTGTGACTGAAGAAGCTTTTGATAGTTGTATCTAAAAAACGGACATCCTGCTAAACTTGTGGTAAAACAAGAATGTAATATTAAGATTAAAGATAATATTTATTAATCTTTGTCAATAAATATCTGCTTTGAATCCTCTACATTGAGTTGAAGTCTTTGGTTATTTATGTCATTTACTTCAGTAGCCTATCTGAATAAAGTGTCTGATGCTGATGTACAGTGCTGTGTTAAGTTTTACTAATCGTCATATTTTGTATAATACATATTTAACTAGAAAATTATTAAAATTATGCATAAAATTGAATCCTTAATGCAAAGATTAAATCACAAATTAATTTAATCCTCCATGCGAGGGATGATGTGTTTAAATACAATTATAAAAACAATTTTAACTGTTTGGTTGTTGGGATGTACTCGTCACGTCCCATAAACGTTATTTGGTACGTCGTGGCAACGAATATGGTCCGGTCGTCACTGTGGTAGCTGAGCGGACCCATTGGAAGTGGCATTATTCCTCGTTGATGAACTAGACCGTTATGGGAAGCTTAGTGGATATAAACTACTACATCTGAAATGTATTTAGGCTGGATTTGTTGTCAGTCAAACATTTATTAAATATTCTGTATCCGTAAGCACAACTCAGAAGAGAAATCGCTCTCTTGATTTTGGCTACACTGTAAAAAAGAAATCCCGTAAAATAACGGATAAAGTAGTTGCAGAAAATTACCAGTACATTTTCCTTTATTTTATGGACATTTCCGTTAATGCTAAAATGCAATTTAATGCAGTGCAAAATGTAAAATACAGGTAAAACAACTGTAAAAATTAATACAGAAAATTCCTTCATATTAATACAGTATATTGTGCCCTACTTTTACGGATTTTTTTAGTGTACCGTACAGCGGGCCGTGGTTCGAAAACATGACATTTTACCTATGTCCAGCTAGAAAACATGTCACTTTCACGTAATAGATTAATGTGTAATTATTATGAGACGTCATATTTAAAATGATAAAATATTCTCGTTAAAATCGGGAAAAATATGTCGTTTAACAAGAAAATTATTTCGTTTAAATGACATATTATCTCGTTTTAACGACATAATTGAGTGGAAAAATACGTGGCAGCAATACGCCACCGTACGAATCCGCTAAACTCACTATTCTAAATTTCCACATATCAGATCTGCTTCCATTTGTTTTTAAACTATATCATGTTTTCATTAATAGATCATTTAAAGCATGTTGTGCTTTATTATATGTAAGGATGGCTGTTGCCGTACGTAATTAAACGTATTAATTTGTGATAAAATAAAAACTACTGAAACGAATGTGTTTTCCCCATGTTAAAAATGTGTGTTTGACACAGATTACCTGTTGTGGGTCAAGGATTGAGACGTTTGGGAACCCCCTGCTAATAAGGACAAACATTCAAGTAAGTTATACAGGGGAAACAGATGGAAAAATAATATCTTTAAAAAAATCTTATTTTCACTTATTATACGGGCATTGCCAGATAGGCTACAAATATACAACAAACTTTCTAAATTTTGTTTTGAACTCATGAAACTACAAAGTTGTGACTTTTTCCATTTATTGGAGTTTTCTATCAAGTATCAAAATGTAATTAATCTTGCAATAGACGATAGCAACGGCATGTCGAGAACAATAAGGACGAATATATAGCATCAAAGTGCAATTAAGCGCAAAATGTTTGGTACATCTGCAAATGTATGTGTTAAAAAGAATATGTAAATGCGGATTAAAAATCACTTGGAACTAGACTCAACTCAACTCAACTTTATTTATATAGCGCTTTTACAATTTTCATTGTTACAAAGCAGCTGTACATGAGACAATTGACTATAAGCAAAACAATAAAGTTGTACCTGCAAAAACAAGAAAAGGTTGAAAACACAGAAGACAGACATACCCACAACAAAACACTCCACACACACAACACGCACACACAAACACACACAGACACACACACACGACACACACACACACACACACACACACGTACGTACACAGACAAGTACACACACACACACACGCCAGTGAGAGCACACATTTAGGATAAAGGAGAGAGAAGCACAGGTCAAATATAACAGATATAAATTCCTATATGCAATATTAATTAAGTAAAACTTTAAATTCTAAAGCAGCCCCCCCGGTCAGGCAGATAGTGCAAAAACAGTATGCAAACGGTGGCGAGGAACCCAAAACTCTAATCGAGAAAAAAAACCTCAGGAGAACCCAGGCCCAACCAGGGGATTCCAGTTCCCCTCTGGCAAAAGCTGCTGCCTCTGCACAAGCTCCAGAGAACTTGCACAACAAGGCTAAATAAAATAAATAAACTTAATAATAAAATAAATTGTAGTTTAAGATTATCATTAATAATCTAATACATTTGAAGTTTTGTGGTGAAGACATGTCAAGAGACCGCGTCCTTCTTTATCCAGCTCTATCATCTCAGCTCTTGTCAGGTCCCCACTTCCCATTCTCCACTCTACCATCAGGTCAGGCCATGAACTGCATCCTGCTCGCTGTGGTAACCTTGGAACAATGAACAAGACTGGCTGAGAGTAGAGTACTGTTCTGTACTCTTTGATGCAACAAGTACATCAGTTGTGTTTTTGGTTCCGGTTGATCTAACTAATGCAGCCTAAACCCTCATGAAGATTTATATTATGGAAGAGTAGTGTATGCAAGATTAAAAAGATGCGTCTTTAGTCTAGATTTAAACTGACAGAGTGTGTCTGCCTCCCGGACAGTGCAGGGAAGACTATTCCAAAGTTTAGGCGCTAGATAGGAAAAGGATCTACCACCTGCACTTGATTTTGAAATTCTAGGTATTACCAACTGACAGGACGCCTGAGAGCGTAATGCACGTGAAGGACTGTAATACAAAAGGAGTTCATTCAAGTACTGAGGAGCTAAACCATGTAAGGCTTTATAGGTAATAAGCAAGATTTTAAAGTTAACGCGATGCTTTATAGGTAACCAGTGCAAGGTTGACAGAACGGCTAATATGTTCATACTTTTTGTACGTGTAAGAACTCGAGCTGCCGGTTTTGGATCCAAGTTGGAGTTTTTGTAATAAGCCTGCAGGGCAACCACCTAACAGTGCATTACAGTAGATCTAGTCTTGATGTCATGAATGCATGAATTAACTTCTCTGCATCTGAGATTGACAGCATATGACGTAGTTTAGATATATTCTTAAAATGGAAAAACGCAATTTTACAGGTGTTGGCGACGTGGCTCTCAAATGACAGATTACTATCGAATAGAACGCCAAGATTCTTTGCTGACGACGAGGGTTTTATGGAACATCCGTCAGTTAAACAGTATTCTTGGTTGTTACTTATAGCAGTTTTCGGTCCAATAAGTAACACTTCCGTTTTGTCCGAGTTCAGTAATAAAAAGTTGTTACTCATCCAGTTTTTTATATCGACTATGCATTCCATTATTCGATGGAACTGCTGTGTTTCATGAGGCTTCGAGGAAATATAAAGTTGAGTATCATCAGCATAACAGTGAAAGCTAACTCCGTGTCGCTTTATTATATCTCCTAGAGGTAGCATGTATAATGCGAAGAGCAGAGGCCCTAAGACTGAGCCCTGTGGTACACCGTACTGGACTTGCGATTTGCGTGACACCTCATTGTTTATTGCTACAAATTGAAAACGGTCGGATAAATAAGATTTAAACCATTTCAAAGCTATTCCCTTAATGCCGACATAATTTTCGAGTCTATGTAGGAGTGTGCTGTGGTCAATGGTAGTCGAATGCAGCACTAAGGTCTAGCAGCACCAATAACGAGATACAACCTCGGTCAGACGCCAATAGCAGATCATTTGTAACTCTGATCAAAGCAGTCTCTGTACTGTGACATGCTCTAAATCCAGACTGGAATTCTTCATTGATGTCATTCCTTTGGAGGAAGGAGCATAATTGAGTTGAAACTACTTTTTCCAGAATTTTAGATATGAAAGGTAGATTCGATATAGGCCTGTAGTTCCTTAGTTCTCTAGGGTCGAGTTGGGGTTTTTTGACAAGGGGCCTTATAACAGCCACCTTATATGCTTTAGGCACATGTCCTAATGTCAGAGATGAGTTAATAATACCAAGAAGAGGATCTATAATTTCTGGGAGCATCTCTTTCAGTAGATTTGTAGGTATAGGGTCTAGTATGCATGTTGTTGATTTAGATGATCTAATAATTTTAGACAGCTCATCTTGATCTACGGTATAAAATAATTGCATTTTCTCCTTAAGGGCGCTGTAGTTAGTTTGTTCAGCGGGTTTCACTTCTGATTGCATTGTTATAATTTTTTCTCTAATATCTTGGATTTTATATGTGAAGTAGTTCATAAATTCATCACTGCTATGCTGATATACAGGATCAGAAGTCACTGACGATTTATTTTTTGTTAATTTAGCCACCGTGTTAAATAAAAACCTAGGGTTGTGCTGGTTTTCTTCTATTAGTGATGAAAAGTAGGCGGATCTAGAAGTTATTAGGGCTTTCCTGTATTTTCGAATACTATCCTTCCATGCTGTACGAAATACCTCTAATTTAGTTTTCTTAAAGTTGCGCTCCATTTTTCGGGCCGCTTTCTTTAGAGCCTGAGTGTGTTCATTATACCACGGTGTGGGGCTGCCATTTTTAATCTTCTTTTAAACGACGACATGAAATAGGTAACACACGCTTTACGCTCTACGCCACTGGAGAAGTTAATGTTCCTGTGCGTTTCTTACACTTTGTCTATTCCAATCTGAAACTGATGGGCGGAGTTGTTAGAAATTGCCTCTGCTTACAAAGCAACAAAATTGACTTTGGCAAAAAGTGGTGGGGACATGACCCACCCGTCCACCTGCAAATTACGCCTATGGAAATATGCGTTATAATTTAAGCATTCGAAATGCCACGTGTTATGCATTGCAAAGTTAGGAAACGCGAATGTAAACTGTATTTGCAGACGCGTTTCAAACGCATTGATCATAATGCTTGCGTAGACTTCAGGGAAATGCGCTGGTTTCTCTCGGCGTTCTGAGCTGGTTTGTGAGAATCTCATCGACAAACAACTCAAGTTCTTATCAGCTCCATCCAGTGCATTTACAATAAATGTGATCACTAGTGGATAATTTCACGCGCTTCCATGTCCAAGTGTATTCTTCCAAGTGTCTCATAGCAGACCTGTTGTTGTGCAGTTTCTGTTCATGTGTGCAAAGACATTTTAGAAATCTCGACCGAATAATGTTTTACGGCAATGTCCCTAATAAAGAGTATGTAGGCTATGTGTGGTAACCCTATCTACATACAGTTAGGGTGATATTAAATGACTTGATTGCCTTCTCTATGCAACTTCGTCAACCTCGTTTCGTTTGGTCACACCACAAGGTGTCACTGTGGCCTCAAAGCTTCAGCACCGCCGCTCTGAGATCGATTGCTAATGTCTGAGGTGAAACACGCCCCCACTCATTAGCATACAGACAAAGAAATACAAAAATAAATAAATGTAGAAATAAATAAATGTAAAAATAAATAAATGTAGGAATAAATACATATATAGATATATGTGAAAAAATATATAATTACCCATAAATAGGGAAATAAAAGTAAAACTACTCATTTATTTTTGCTTTTTTACATTTCTTCATGGATTTATTTTTTGTATTTATTTATTTTTTATATTGTCACTTTTGGAATTCCATACAAACTGACCTGCGGCAAGGCAAATCTTTGAAAAAACTTTTTTACTTTCCAGTAAAGGTGGCTCAGATTTTTTGTATCCAATTATTTGGATGGAAACCAGTGAAAAATGCACTTTTTATTGGAGAAATAACAGGGCCGTCTGGCATGTGTACATGTGTTGAAAAGGTAACCAAACTACCCCTGTGGGTCATGTAACCACATTCATTGGTTAGTATTTGAGTTCTTCTTTCCTGAAAAGCATTGACCAATTAAACGGGTATCTTACTTAAAAAAAAAACGGAAACAAATTATGTTGCCTGGAGGCAACACCGTACCATAGATAAACAATGGATATGCGTCCTCTCTACGGTATTATTGTAGAGCCTGCTAATAAATCAACATCTGAGGGCCACCCTCAGGCTAAATTACGTAAACACAGGAAACATCCGTCCAATGTGTTGTGCGTGTGTTCAGTCAGACTATTCATATAGGCTATAACCCAGAATCTGATCCACCAAAATGTATAGTTAGCCTATATTTAAACTTGAAGGAGCAATGGTCTGTGCTTCACATCTGCTCCGGGCTGTGAGTCGCGGAGCTTTATTGCTACACAATTTTACCTCTGAGGCTGCAAAAAAAAACAGCAGCGTTTATATTATTAGATTAATATTTCCAACATAAACGTTTCTTTAGGACGCGTTGGGTTGTGAAGAAGAACGCCCAGTCGAACATCTGCCTTGTACAGCTGTTTAATGTGAGAGATCCTCAGCAGCAGCTGAGGACCTGTATTCTGTCCATTAGAACTGAGGAAGAAATGATGACGTCAGGGTCGGTATTTGGTTGACCAATCCACGGAAAGAGTTTCTTTCCGCCCACATGTGGAAAACGAGAATTAAAGCCGTTTATCCGTTTTATAATCTTGAGCATAATAACGAGAAAACAAGCCGAATTCTCGTTTTTTCGTTTTTTAACCGAACGAAAAGACGAAAAATGCTCTGTTTTCTCATTCCTGTTTGTTCAGTTTCAAATTGAAAATCAAACTAACAAGACGTACACGGACCCGTCTAATAGCGTGCCCTAAACCATGCCAGAGCGTGATTGTCCCCGCGCTCACACTGTACATTACCATCCGTACCCGAGCATGCTTTCATCATTACGGCTTGACTGCTTTTAAGGGCGTTTTCAGATTGGGCTCGTTAGCTGCGGTCCGAATTTGAGTGCGATTGTTCCCAGCACCGCACCCCCCCCACCCCCCCTTCATATTCATGCGAACCCCGCCACAGTTCGAGAGCAACCGAACTCAGACCACCTCCTTAATTAAGGTAGTCTCGGGTTCGGTAGCCAGGTGCGCACCCGGGTTCACTTGACAGCTTTCACATTAGCGATTTTTCATGCGAACTGCGCCCCGTTCCGAACTAAACTTCATGTGTGAAAGCGACCCAAGTAAAAATAAACAAATCGATATTTCTCAGCACAATGGAATCCATCGTAATGTTCGGTTAGAGGTTTATTAGGTGTGTTTAACTTAATGCGCGAACAGCGCAGAACAATCTGCCTATGATATCATAGTCATACTGGAGCGATATGAGAGTAAACGCCTCAGTATGCTTTTAAATCAGCCCCGCATACTTCATTATGATAAAGCCAATCGTTATACGCTGCACTATGTTATGAATGCATGTTGTAAATTATGCGCCTATTTAAAACGAAAATTAAATAACTAAAATAAATGATCTTTAAATAAAAGAGAAAACAAAATGAAAATCAAACTTTACATTTTAATTGGAATTGTGTCAGTATTGCGTGAGCATTAATAAAAACCTTTATAAAAACATTTGCCTTTTCATTTTCATTTCGGCAGTCTTGCCTCTATTTTAGTGAAAATGAAATGTCAAATCACCAATTGCATTTTCTTTTTCAATTTGACAGGGACAAAGCATTGTATAATTTCATTTTATTTTTTATTTTGGCACGTTATGTATAATGGAATTGTTAATCTGGTTTACATTTCCATTTTTTCTCATTTAATTTATTTATTTAAATTTGGCAAGATTTACCTTCCATACAAGTATGACCCTATACCTCTTTTGCTTTGTGTAAAAGGGCAGCTCGGACATTCTGCTAAACATCTTCATTTTTGAGAGGTTATTTGTGTTAGAACAGATTATAGAATTTTGGGTGATTTATTCCTTAATCAGATGATTTGTTTCCTTTTCCGAAATTTGAAGTACACTGTGGTTTTTGCTGAACATACACAGTTGTTTTTTTTCCACACATTTTTTTGTTTTATTTTTGAGTGAAAAGAATACATTTAAAAATGGTTCAGGGATAATGTAATCACATCGGATACATTTACATCTGACAGAGCAATTATATTGTACATATGTTATATTAGTCCTGACCCTGGCATTTCTAGAGCCAGCCTAGTGTGGCAAACAGATATATAAATAATAATGCTGAAATCAGGACCATTACTTCAAACCCAGAATTTGTGTCTTCCATTTTGCATAACACAGACATTGAACCTGCACTATTTAGAACAAAAACAAAGATTTTTTTACACAGGTAAGTTTTACCTGAAGGCCTCCTTGATCAGCTACATTCAGAGTTTCTTATTTCTTGGGTGGCCATCTGAGTGGTTGGTTGGTAACATACTTGTATAAAGACACATGTCACCACTAGGAGGGGCTGATTCACAGTGTTAGAAGGCAGTGCACATTTAGGAAGAGTAGAGCTAGAGCAGGGGCACAGTTCTTTCGAGCTTAGATGAGTGCCTCAGTTGTTAGAGTATGTTCCTCTAAGCCTCTGGTTGACAGCAACACAGTACTTTTATTTAAAGTAATTTCAAACATGTCTTGTCTGACAAGTTTTAAGTCCTACTTAACACCCCGTAACAGCCACGAGTTTACTGTCAGAATTAAAGAGGCAAATTCTCAGAGGGGGAGAAATTATCACTTTCATTTTGTTCTCCTCTGTTCTGCAGAAAGGACATGGCAGGGATGTTTACCTAGGGATGAATACATTAGTCTCCATTTGCAACACAATGCCTTTCAGTAGCATGAAAGGCTGCCCAAAAAAGTTTACCTTATATTTTAATCACTGCCATTACTGATGAGGAAATGAGAGATAGGTTCAGTTCAGTTGCTGCGGATTACAGGATGTCTCAGGGGCAAAGCAAATGTCTCTGGAGATCAAGCCTAGAGGTCTACATGAGCCCTGTCGGAAATGGAGGTAAAAATGTACATATTATTTAAATGGATAGTTCACCCCAAAATTACTTTTTTTATCATTTACTCACCCACAGGTTGTTCCAAATCTGTATAAATTTTGTTGTTCTGCTAAATACAAAGGAAGATATTTGGAAGAATGTCAGTAACCAAACAGATCTCATCCCCATTTACTGCCATAGTAGGGAAAAATACTATGGGAGTCAATGGGGGATGAGATCTGTTTGGGTTGAACTATCCCTTTAAGTTTTTATTTACACTTCATTATAACAGACTAGACATAGATTTTACCGGGAGTTATGCACATTTTTTATCTGCTTCAAGATGCTAAAACAAATCACTAAAAGTAACAATCTGTACACTGTCTAGGTTGCACTGGTATGTGAGGAAATGCACAGATAAGCACCCTGGTACTTGTCGGTGCTGTGTGAAAGACACTTGTTTTCTGTTTCCAACGTGAACTCCTGCTTAGTCTTTGCAGAACAGAAATATGTTGGGGAAATCTGATATAGAGAAATCAGCCCATATGAGCATCAACACAAGCGTATGCCTCGCAGGCCATTGTTTACTTTGCCCCTGTCCTGTGTTCTTAAAAGAAATATGTCAATAGCCAATGTACCCACTGTATCCTGCACACTGGCGGAACCTTCCATAGTGACCTCGTAGCGATCAGACAACTCATAATAACAAAACAATTTTAGTTCCTATTCAGTCTGAATGTTGTTAAAAATGTTTAGTTAAAGTCAATAGTTACACTAGTGAATAGTGCAGTGGTTGAATTAGTGGACTGTCAGCGTGCTACTGGTCGAAACAGAATGGTTTTGTCAGTTACGCTTGTGTGCCAGGCCTGTGCGAGCTGTTTATTCAACCCATCTGCATATAAATAACACGACTGTACACAGATTGTGTATAATGCATACAACAGATTTATATGTTGCCTGCATATTATATGCCAATCCTTCCCATTAACGTCTGTGGAGAGCAAATGCATGCAAATGAAACGATTAAATACATATAGATATTTTGAATCACCTAACCCCACTCCTAACATAAACCTCTTCAATGTTTAAATCTGTGCGCAGCTGGATTGGAGTTTTATGGTGGACGGAGAAGAGGATTGCTTTCGGGTCATTCTTCTGCCTCGGAACCCTCGGAACAATTGCATTTTTTGAATATATAGCATTTGCAGCTGCCTGTTATGTGTTGTGTTCATATTGTATAATATACAAACTGTTACGTTTAGGGGTAGGGTCCGGTTACGTGCTCAAATGTTTCTAAATTGCGAACAAAATAAGTGTACCCAAAATACGACATCTGATTAAGTTAACAATCACACCCTATATTTCATGATAGCAAAATCACACCAGAATATATAATATGTAATTTTGTTTGTAATTTTGTCTTTGGACGCATCTGCGCTCCACATACGTTAAAGAAAAGGATGTGCATATCACATATACTCAAAATTGGAATTTGGCGTATGCGTTATACACAACCGGAAAGTGCAAAGTCGTTTTTATATACACGCAGATTAATGAGATCAGGTTGGTTTATTCCGTATTGGAAAAAAAACCTTTTGATTACTGGTCTGCTACTTTTATAGGAATGCGACAGGCCGTGTCCTCACAGTGGGGAATCAGTAGCTCTGTAATTAGCCCAGTGGGGGAGCTCTGTGAGGAACCTCACAGAGAGTGTTAGCTTTGCCGTTTTGCCCTGTTCCTACTCATCTCCAACACATTATCATTGCACACAGAACTGCAGCGAGTCCTTACAGGGGTGTCAAACGTACAGTGCAGTCACAGAGCACAGTACTTTGCAGAACTCTCATTTTATGAGAAATAATAGACTCTAAAGCTGAATGCCATGATGGACGTGTGTTTTAAGGTGAAGTGTGACTTTGCTTAAACATAACCCTGATCCCGTTCTTTTATATTGCGTTGAGATTCTAAAATCAGCCATTCACTGTAAGAATGACTTGAATTTGAAATAGAACATGTTGGTGAATAGTGCGAATACTTGACTAACTTGACCTGTGCTCTGAGCTTTTGAACAGTGCTCAGGCCAATAGAAATTTCTTCTGATTGTACTGGTTTACACTGGGATTTTCAAGGTAGCTCTCAGTGAAGAAATATTAAACTAAGTATAATTGAAATAGTGATTGTAATTACAGCATGGAGCACAATATAACATTTATGGATGATCAAAGAGCATAGATGTGCATGTCCTTGACTAGATGTCGGACAAAGATGTGAAGTACTGTACATACAATGAGCATTTTATCTTTGGTTTTTCTTTTGTAGAATACAAATGTTTAATAAATTACTTATTTGTATTTTTTTATTTTTAGTAACAAAAGCGTGAAATGGGCCCAAACCCATGCAACCTGCATGAGTACATACTCATAACCACGCATTAACCACTATGCCACTTCTCCAATAATATATTTCTTTCTTTAATAGAGAATTTAACCCAAGTTGTTTGTGTAATGGTTTTGCCTAAATTGTCTACATTATATAAAAAAATGTGTCACCCAGTATTAACCAAACAATGAAAGGAGTTGCTGAGAGCAATGAAGGCTTTAGGATTAAAAGCATTATTTACAAGAGCTATAGCTGGGTATTGAAAATATGTCCAAGGTAGCAGCTACACATTTGTTCCTAGCACAGTAATTGCCTTTTTCAAGTGCGGTTCTTTCACCCATGTTGCCTGAAACATAAAAATGATCAGAGAACAAATAATAGAGCTAAATGAAATGTGTCTTGTTGCCGTAAATCTACCCTGAGCCTTTCCAGACAGCTTTGATGAGCTCTAATCTCGTTCTTTCTCTAATCCACATTGGTATGCTTTGTGTAATGTCTGTGCGTTTCAGTGTCTAAAGAAGAAAACTGATGTCTGTTTCCTCTCTGGTTTTAACATAAGGAAATATGCCCTCATGCATTGCTTTTGTTTCTGTTTTTTTAGTTTTCTTTACACCACAATTGTAAGTTGTATAAGGGCATCATGTTTGAAATCATGGATTTTTAACTGTTTCAGAATAACAGCTGATGTTTAGATAAAAAAAATCAATGCATTAGTAGGATGTATAGCTATGTAAAAGGTTACATGGTTCAGAAAGCGCACATCATAACATTTTTTACGGAATATCACAAAATAACAGCAGCCAATTATATTTTTAATTTCTGTGCCTGCTCATCTCTGGGAGGTCTTGCACCAACAAAGGCAGACATTTGTTGCCATCCATTTTCCCCATCAACAGCAACATTGTCTGGCTAGTCAACCAAACACAGCTCTGTAATGTGCGGATGAGGGTATTTTGAGGTAAAATAAAGCTGATGGCATTTAGAGTAAATGGGGGAAGATTCACATAGAATAATGAAGGCCTGAACTATTTCTCTGTGGCTGATGTGTATCTAAAAGGATCAGTAAATACTGTTTCTGAACTGAAAGTCTTATCAGCAGATATACATATACACTGCAACCGCTTGTCCCACATGAGGGCTGCCTGTATCTACTCCATCACTTTGAGGTCTTTACAAGTCTCCTTTCTACAATCTTTACGGAGGGCAGAAAGATGTTCCACCTCATCTCATGCTTTAATTTTTTCCTCTCTAAGCCCAGGGTTGTGTGATATAGTGGGGGCGGGGAGATGAGGTGGTGGCAGGCCAGCTCAGGTCAACGGCAGAAGGGGGTTGACTAGACAGAGATGGCAAGCCTCACCGGAGATGAGATGACTCACAAGGAGAGTAGTAAACCTGCTGTGGAAGTGTTGACTCACGAAGAGAGCTTTAACCCACTGAGGGATAGTTGTGCCAAGGTGTTTGACAGCCAGGGAGTCCGGAACACCAACGGGAGACAGCGAAGGGCAGACACAGTGTGCAAAAACTGACAGAGGCAAAGGCACTGGCGTCTTTACGTAACAGGACAAGACATAAACTAAATTCTACTGTGTAACAGTACAAGAGGTAAACTAAATTCTACTACAAGAAAAAAGAAAAGGTTATGGCAGTGAGCACTAAGAATTAATCACAACATCTGACACAGGACAAGAGAACACACAGGGAATATAAAAGGCAGAAAACCAGGGGACCGTTTCAATAAGGAAGTTCAACCAACACCGAGTTAAAATGTGAACTCCGAGTTGTTTAAAACCGAGATGCGAAACTTTGAGTTTTTGGTTTCAGAAACGCTGATTTGAGTTAGTTCTATCAACTCTGGGTAAACTTACATTGAGTTGAGCGCTTGCATCACAACTACGACAAGCCATGATCAATGGAGTTCCGATATTACGATTCACCATGGCAACGGCACCAAAAAAAGCAACATGGCAGCAGAAAGCGCTTGAGAGTGAGGCACACTTTCCGCTCTGCATGCAGTGGATTTACTAATGTGCTTTAAGGTGTAAATGACTTAAGTTTAAATTGATAAAAAGATAAATGTACCAATAAATAAACAAATTAATTGATAAATGGATGAAACAACAGAAATAAATCCAAAATAATATAACATCTTCTATCTCTCACTCGTCATGAGTACTCTAGTGAGCCTTGTGAGATTTCATGATGTATGAGACACTTATTAGTGTGTCAGACTCTTGTGTCAAAGTCAGAGTGATCATAGGTTCGAACCCTGCTCGGGGCAGTTTTTGGTAGGAATGGCTGTATGTCTTAATTGTTTATTACTTTTATCACTGTATTTGTCTGCATTTACTAATTTCTTTATTCATGCACTTTATTAAGTCATTTCTTATCCTCCATAGAAAACGAACATTTGTGAGAACATGTAATGGATAGAATCTGCTCTGATGGCTTCCTGTTTCCTGCATCGCTGCCGGCAGCTTGTTTGTATCAGTGCTCTTATCACTTCGCTCTAATATTAGTGTATTTTATTTTCGTTAATTATTATTGTCATTGCTAACTTATCCTGATATCTCAATAACCCTGTTCCTGTTATTTACTTGGAAGAGTCTAAACCAAAAGTGATAGTTAACTTAACGCCGTTAGCATAGCAATAGCGTGTTAGCTTGCTTTCTGTTCACACTGTGGAATATCATCTTGCCTCTGGTTTGTCTTGTGTGCTAACTGTTTCTCTTTTTAAGCGAGTATACTACGATCCATCGAGCAACCTTGGTAAGTTGGAATTGCACTTCAAATCCGGTGAGTTATGGCTTCTATTCCTATTATTGTTACTTGCACCTCATGTCATATGTTTAGCTTAGCCTTCTCTGTCAGCTGCGAGGGCTTTATATGCGATAAATGCAGGGAAATAGTTAGGCTGACAGAGAAGATCTTAGAATTAGAGTCTCGCATCCAATCTTTATCTGAGGATAGTAAGAGTTTAACGACGATAGAAAACACTTTGGATGCGAGCAACATTAGCGCACACAGCTCGGTTCCGGTTGAAAATCCTCCGCAGCTGGGAAACTTCGTGACTGTGAGACGGCGTAGTCGCAGGACAAAACATCACTCGACCGTTCCGATTACAGTCTCGAACAGGTTTGCCCCGCTCAGTGACGCACCGACTGAGAAACCTGCTGAAAGTGCCCTAGTTATCGGTGATTCTATTGTTCGGAACGTTAACATAGAGGCACCAGCCACCATAGTCAAATGTTTACCGGGAGCCAGAGCGCCTGACATCAAGTCAAATTTAAATGTGCTGGCTAAGGCTAATCGTAAATTCAGTAAGATTGTCATTCACGTCGGCACAAATGATGTTCGACTCCGTCAATCGGAGATCACAAAAGATAACATTAAAGAGGTGTGTGAGCTCGCAAGCATGATGTCAGACACTGTAATATTCTCTGGCCCCCTCAATGCTTATCGTGGTGATGAGATTTATAGCAGATTATCATCACTAAATGGCTGGTTGTCTGAGTGGTGCCTGCAGAATGATATAGTTTTTATAAATAACTGGAAGAGTTTTGAGGGCAGACCTGACCTGTTGAAACGAGATGGTCTCCATCCCTCCTGGGCTGGGACTTCCATCCTGTCTAGAAATATGGCAAAAAGTCTTAATGCTAATGCTAAAACTTGACTCGCTGGGGCCCAGGTCAGGGAGCAGACAGTATGGCTTAACCAACTGTCTGCTTGCCGTCTCACGTCGCAGAATACACAAAATGTACAACATGTAGTAATCCGTTCTCCCAAACATCACAAAATAGAGACTGTGTCTGTCCCCCGGATTAGCAAACATAAAATAATGCGTAAACCTCTTGAAAGTAATTTAATAAACGTTAAACAAACTAAACATGAACAAAATACAGATAATCAACTGTTACGACTCGGATTGCTAAATATTAGATCTCTCTCTAATAAAGCACTTTTTGTTAACGATATGATAACAGATCATAAAATAGACATGCTCTGTTTGACAGAAACATGGCTAAAACCAGATGATTATATTGCTTTAAATGAATCTGTCCCCCAAGATTATTATTATAAACACGAGCCTCGTCTAAAAGGCAGAGGGGGAGGTGTCGCAGCACTTTACAATAACTCTCTTAGCATTTCCCAGAAGTCGAACTCTAAATATAATTCTTTTGAAGTCATGGTTCTTCATGTTTCAACACCTAATACTAAAGATAAAACACTTTTTAAATTGATTCTAGCTATTGTATATAGGCCTCCAGGGCACCACACAGATTTTATTAAAGAATTTGGTGGGTTCTTATCAGAACTAGTACTGGCCGCAGATAGACTCCTTGTCGTTGGTGACTTTAACATCCACGTAGATAACGTTACAGATGCCTTAGGAATGGCTTTCAAAGACACTCTTAACTCCATGGGCATTAGTCAACATGTGTCAGGACCCACTCACCTTCGTAATCATACTTTAGATTTAATACTGTCTTACGGTATAAATGTGGACGACGTTAAAATCCTTCAGCAGAGTGAAGACATTTCGGATCATTATCTGGTATTATGTTTGCTTCACTGGCCTACGGCTACAAATAAAACTCATTGTTACAAATATGGTAGAACAATAACTTCAACTACCAAAGATGCGTTTCTCGATAATCTGCCCGAATTGTCTCAAATCATGAGAAATAACGTTGAAGATCTTGACATTACCACTGAAAATTTTAATTCCACCTTCTCGGTAACGCTAGACAAAGTTGCTCCACTACGTTTAAAGAAGATTAAAAATGGCAGCCCCACACCGTGGTATAATGAACACACTCAGGCTCTAAAGAAAGCGGCCCGAAAAATGGAGCGCAACTTTAAGAAAACTAAATTAGAGGTATTTCGTACAGCATGGAAGGATAGTATTCGAAAATACAGGAAAGCCCTAATAACTTCTAGATCCGCCTACTTTTCATCACTAATAGAAGAAAACCAGCACAACCCTAGGTTTTTATTTAACACGGTGGCTAAATTAACAAAAAATAAATCGTCAGTGACTTCTGATCCTGTATATCAGCATAGCAGTGATGAATTTATGAACTACTTCACATATAAAATCCAAGATATTAGAGAAAAAATTATAACAATGCAATCAGAAGTGAAACCCGCTGAACAAACTAACTACAGCGCCCTTAAGGAGAAAATGCAATTATTTTATACCGTAGATCAAGATGAGCTGTCTAAAATTATTAGATCATCTAAATCAACAACATGCATACTAGACCCTATACCTACAAATCTACTGAAAGAGATGCTCCCAGAAATTATAGATCCTCTTCTTGGTATTATTAACTCATCTCTGACATTAGGACATGTGCCTAAAGCATATAAGGTGGCTGTTATAAGGCCCCTTGTCAAAAAACCCCAACTCGACCCTAGAGAACTAAGGAACTACAGGCCTATATCGAATCTACCTTTCATATCTAAAATTCTGGAAAAAGTAGTTTCAACTCAATTATGCTCCTTCCTCCAAAGGAATGACATCAATGAAGAATTCCAGTCTGGATTTAGAGCATGTCACAGTACAGAGACTGCTTTGATCAGAGTTACAAATGATCTGCTATTGGCGTCTGACCGAGGTTGTATCTCGTTATTGGTGCTGCTAGACCTTAGTGCTGCATTCGATACCATTGACCACAGCACACTCCTACATAGACTCGAAAATTATGTCGGCATTAAGGGAATAGCTTTGAAATGGTTTAAATCTTATTTATCCGACCGTTTTCAATTTGTAGCAATAAACAATGAGGTGTCACGCAAATCGCAAGTCCAGTACGGTGTACCACAGGGCTCAGTCTTAGGGCCTCTGCTCTTCGCATTATACATGCTACCTCTAGGAGATATAATAAAGCGACACGGAGTTAGCTTTCACTGTTATGCTGATGATACTCAACTTTATATTTCCTCGAAGCCTCATGAAACACAGCAGTTCCATCGAATAATGGAATGCATAGTCGATATAAAAAACTGGATGAGTAACAACTTTTTATTACTGAACTCGGACAAAACGGAAGTGTTACTTATTGGACCGAAAACTGCTATAAGTAACAACCAAGAATACTGTTTAACTATTGACGGATGTTCCATAAAACCCTCGTCGTCAGCAAAGAATCTTGGCGTTCTATTCGATAGTAATCTGTCATTTGAGAGCCACGTCGCCAACACCTGTAAAATTGCGTTTTTCCATCTTAAGAATATATCTAAACTACGTCATATGCTGTCAATCTCAGATGCAGAGAAGTTAATTCATGCATTCATGACATCAAGACTAGATTACTGTAATGCACTGTTAGGTGGTTGCCCTGCAGGCTTATTACAAAAACTCCAATTGGTCCAAAACGCGGCAGCTCGAGTTCTTACACGTACAAAAAAGTATGAACATATTAGCCCGGTTCTGTCAACCTTGCACTGGTTACCTATAAAGCATCGCGTTAACTTTAAAATCTTGCTTATTACCTATAAAGCCTTACATGGTTTAGCTCCTCAGTACTTGAATGAACTCCTTTTGTATTACAGTCCTTCACGTGCATTACGCTCTCAGGCGTCCTGTCAGTTGGTAATACCTAGAATTTCAAAATCAAGTGCAGGTGGTAGATCCTTTTCCTATCTAGCGCCTAAACTTTGGAATAGTCTTCCCTGCACTGTCCGGGAGGCAGACACACTCTGTCAGTTTAAATCTAGACTAAAGACGCATCTTTTTAATCTTGCATACACTACTCTTCCATAATATAAATCTTCAGAGGGTTTAGGCTGCATTAGTTAGATCAACCGGAACCAAAAACACAACTGATGTACTTGTTGCATCAAAGAGTACAGAACAGTACTCTACTCTCAGCCAGTCTTGTCTCATTGTTCCAAGGTTACCACAGCGAGCAGGATGCAGTTCATGGCCTGACCTGATGGTAGAGCGGAGAATGGGAAGTGGGGACCTGACAAGAGCTGAGATGATAGAGCTGGATAAAGAAGGACGCGGTCTCTTGACATGTCTTCACCACAAAATTTCAAATGCTATTAGATTATTAATGATAATCTTAAACTATAATTTATTTTATTATTAAGTTTATTTATTTTATTTAGCCTTGTTGTGCAAGTTCTCTGGAGCTTGTGCAGAGGCAGCAGCTTTTGCCAGAGGGGAACTGGAATCCCCTGGTTGGGCCTGGGTTCTCCTGAGGTTTTTTTTCTCGATTAGAGTTTTGGGTTCCTCGCCACCGTTTGCATACTGTTTTTGCACTATCTGCCTGACCGGGGGGGCTGCTTTAGAATCTTAAAGTTTTACTTAATTAATATTGCATATAGGAATTTATTATCTGTTATATTTGACCTGTGCTTCTCTCTCCTTTATCCTAAATGTGTGCTCTCACTGAGCGTGTGTGTGTGTGCGTACTTGTCTGTGTACGTACGTGTGTGTGTGTGTGTGTGTCTGTGTGTGTGTGTGTTGGTGTGTGTGCGTGTTGTGTGTGTGGAGTGTTTTGTGTGTGGGTGTGTCTGTCTTCTGTGTTTTCAACCTTTTCTTGTTTTTGCAGGTACAACTTTGATTGTTTTGCTTGTAGTCAATGTGTCTCATGTACAGCTGCTTTGTAACAATGAAAATTGTAAAAGCGCTATATAAATAAAGTTGAGTTGAGTTGAGTTGAGTTGAGCTGATGTAATACACAGCCACGATGGCTGATGTTATTGATGTAAGGATGGATAAGATATATTTTGATATATCTAATTCACTGTAAAGAAAAATGGTACATTTTTTAATAAAAATGCACGGGGAAATGACAAAATTCCACACGGGTCCTAAATTCCTCTCCTGAAATCAAAGAACATCCACATGAATTAAAGGAACAATACGGCATTTTTAGGAGGATCTATTGACGGAAATGCAATATAATATACAAAACTATTTCTTCAGAGGTGTATAAAGACCTTACGTAATGAACCATTATGTTTGTAATACCTTAGAATAAGCTATTTATATCTACATACAGAGCGGCCCTACATACATTGAATTCGCCGCCATATTTTGTACAGCAGCCCTAAACGGACAAACAACTCAACAACGCGCATTTCCTCTTCCTCTCCTCTGCGGTATCGTGGTGAAACGGATCGTCGGATGATCCATACGGATCGTGCTTTCCGGTTCGGAACGCATGTGACCCGCGGATTAACTGAAAGTTTATTAATCATTGAGTAAAAGAGTAAAACGCGCTCTCGCTCGCTCTCTCTCTCCAGTATCTGGACGAGTACATTATTAAAGCGGTTCCAGATAAACAATGATGCTCAAAACTGCTCCGTCACACAGCTAATATTACAACAACAACATGTTAGTATGTTAGTCACATACTGATCCGAATCAAAGCAACCTCCTCGGGGGTGATTTTAAGACGATCATTCTGTCCAACGTCTCTTTGCTGGAAAGTATCTCCATAGATATCTGTGAGTATATCTGCTAAAAGCCTCAGTACTTAACGCGTCTCTGCTGGAAAGTCTTTATAATATTAACACAGGTCCTTGCTCCTGCCTGACTTTTATCCTTCTTTTTATACTTAAAATCCACAAACCTTTTATTTTATGTAATGCATAAGACATAGCTCTTTCTACAGTCTTTCTAATGCCTCAAAATCTCTTCCCTGCGTCAACATGAGAACAACATCTTCTTGTACTGTGGTGACCGCCGTCATGTTTGGACTGAGCGATTCATGGCAAATCTATAAAACAACGCTAGTGGCTAGTCTGCTAATCAAGAACTGCGCCTTTAATGCAGCCTCTTCACATACAGGATCCTCTATAAAAGCACATACGACATTTTAGTCACTGAGTTGGTCTCTGTGTGATCAAAATGTGTGCCATGAATGACTGTGTAATAAACTCAATAAAATGGGAAGGTAGGAGGCGGGAACCGGCAAACATTTAAACACTTTAATCAAAAATAAATAAACAATAAACAGCAGTAAAAACAGGCCGGCAGCCCCTCACGGACGACTGCCAGCCACAGGAACGTAAACAAAACTTAACTGTCCGGGCCAGGTCCTCTCTCGCCGTATGCTCCTGCCACTCGGCCTTTTATGCTTCCGATCTCCTCCGTGGGAGATACGAGGCCTGTGGCGCCCAGCTGACGCTCATTATCAATCGCATCACCGGCCTCACTATCATTCGATGGTGCGTTGTGCTACATCATCGCCAGGCAGGTAAAACTGCAGAGCCGATCTCCTCTCCGGGTGCTCCCCACGGTGAGGGATTCGCACTGCCAGCCATCGAACCACCCCGGGAGGTTGATGAAGCAGAACGTACCCCTAGTCTCCCTGTCTCGGTCTCTGGGAACCTGACAAGAGCTTCCCAAACCGTCACGGTGACTACAGGATACGATTCGTCTCGGCTACGCGATCCAACTCCCCAGACGTCCGCCCAAGTTTCGGGGCATCCTCTCAACCTCAGTCAGAGGCAAGGATACTCCCGTGCTTCGGGCCGAGGTCGCCACCCCTCTGGAGAGGAAGCGATCGTGCTTGTCCCTCTAGCCGAGATGTTCAACAGGTTTTACAGCCCGTACTTCATCGTCCCCAAAAAAGCGGGGGTCGCTAGATCTGCGTACCCTAAACAGGCACCTACTCAAGCTGCCGTTCCGGATGCTCACGCAGAAGCACATCCTGGCATCTATCAGATGTCAAGATGGATTCATGGCAATCGACCTGAAGGATGGTTACTCTCGTGTCTTGATTCTCCCTCGTCATCGCTTGTTCCTACGGTTGGCTTTCGAGGGTCAGGCATATTAGTACAGAGTCCTCCCTTTCGGTCTGTCCCTGTCCCCACGAGTCTTCACGAAGATCGTGGAAGCTGCCCTCACTCCCCTCAGGGAGAGAGGTGTGCGGGTACTAAACTATCTCGAAGACTGGCTCATTTGACACACTCGCGAGATCTGTTATGTACACACAGGGAGCTAGTGCTTCGGCACCTAGATCGATTGGGACCACAGGTCAACCGAGAAAAGAGCAAGCTCTCCCCTGTGCAGAGCATCCTCTTTTTTGGTATGGAACTCAACTCTGTCTCCATTACAGCGCGACTGATTACAGAAAGCGCCCTGGAATATTTCAAGCAGTCAGCGGTCCCCCTGAAATTCAGAGGCTCCTGGGCACATGGCATCCTCGGCGGTGGTGATACCCCTCGGGTTGATGCACATGAGACCGCTCCAACACTGGCTACAGAGTCGAGTTACCTGGAGAGCGTGGCACACCGGCAGCAGGCGGATGGTGATTATGCCTCTCTGCCGACGCACCCTAACCACTGGTCTTCAATGACCTTTCTACGGATGGGGGTCCCTCTCGAGCAGGTCATGAGGTGCGTCGTGGTGACAACAGACGCCTCCCTGCAGGGTTGGGGTGCCGTGTGCAACAGGCACGCAGTGTCGGGGCGATGGACGGGACCCGCCTGCGCAGGCATATCAACTGCCTAGAGTTGTTGGATGTGCTACTTGCACTGAAGGGGCTACAACCTCTCGTGCAGGACAAGCACGTGCTGGTCTGGTCAGACAGCACAACTGCCATAGCGTTTATCAACCGCCAGGGTGGCGTTCGCTCACGGCAGCTAACACGACTCACCCGATGCCTCCTCCTGTGGAGTCCGCAGGTAAGCAGATCCCTGTGAGCCACACATATCCCAGGCGACCTGAACCAGACAGCCGATGCGCTCTCTCGTCAGTTGACACCTCGCAGAGAGTGGCGACTCAACCCCGCGCAGTCCAGCTCATTGGGTATAGTTCAGGCGGGCTCAGGTAGACCTGTTCACCTCCCTGGACACCACCCTTTGCCCGCCAGGGTACTCCCATCCGCGGCCCCCCTCGGCACGGATGCTCTAGCGCACAGCTGGCCGTGGGACAAGCGGAAGTACGCCTTCCCCCCAGTGAGCAACATTGCACAGACTCTGTGCAAGGTCAGGGAAGAGGAGCATCAAGTGTACTAGTTGCGCCATACTGGCCCAACCGGACTTGGTTCCTATGGAAAACGCCACAGTGCTGTGCCACATCACAATCTCTAGCAGAGCGATGCTGACTGGCCTGGGCGCGAAATTGTAACCGTCCAGAGGAGAGGTAGGGGGTCCCAGAGCTTTTTGGAAAAAAGGTGGGAAGCTCCTGCTACCGGCCGTCACGGGCGGAGGCCTTGATTCTCTAACAGCGAGAAGCCACCCGGCACCGTAAGGGCCACTGGGTAAGCATTAATCCACCCCGGGGGAAAAACGCTACAGAGAGCACTATCCTACCATAGGGAGGAATTAGTGCAGACACCACATGGTCTCACCATCAGGGGAGAACTCATGGGAAAATGTGCAGACTTAAGGAGTTAACCGCAAGGTGGAGGTCTACCTAGGGAGGTCATGGGTTGCCGAGGTGGGAACCATTCATGAGGATACATCAGACGGAACCGCCCACGGGGGGGGGGGGTTACCACGTTTGGATCACTACGTCCGGTTAGAGCTATGTGTTTGATAACTCAACTGTTCCCCGGCCTAAGGGGGCAGGGCTGCTCTGCCCAGCCTGCCCCCAGGAAAGTGCTAGTGATGGATGGAATGCCTGTTCTTTACCCAATGGGGAAAGAAGGGAGGCGTAAATAGCCGCTGATCCCCCTAGAGGAAGGGGGGAGGGCTTTCGCAGGCGTACGCCCTACCGGCTGCCGGTCCTACACGTTGCCCTGCAGAACGCGGGCTGACACCGGTTCCATGCGTAGGTATTAGAACTGCACGGAGTCGTTGGGCATAGCCCAACCCGCAGCTCTGCAGATGTCTGCTAGAGATGCGCCCTGAGCCAGTGCCCATGAGGAGTGTGCCTCACTCCCAACGGGAAGGGGCGAATTGAGATCGGTATTCCATAATGATGGCATACACGGTCCAGTGCGCCAGCCTCTGTTTGGAGACAGCCCTCCCTTCTGCTGACCTCCGAAACAGACAAGAGCTGCTCAGAGCTTCTGGGCTCTGCGCGCGGTCCAAGTAGAGGCGCAGTGTGCGTACTGGACACAACACGGATAGGTTGAGTCTTCCTCCCCGGTGGGGAGCACCTGCAGGTTCACCACGTGGTCTCTCGGGAGAGTGGTGGGAACTTTGGGCACGTAGCCGGGGCGGGGTCTCAAGATAACGTGAGAATCCCGGGCACGAATTCTAGGCAATCTGTGGACACGGAGGGTGCTTGCAGATCCCCTACCCTCTTGGAGGTGAGCGCCATCAGGAGAGCCGTCTTTATCGAGAGTGAGAAAGAGCGGCAACTCCGAGAGGCTCGAAGGGGGCGGGGCCTCTTGAGGCCCGCCACCTAGGTCGCAAGAGGGTACGGAGTGCGGATAAGGTGGTCACCCTCTCGCGCCCCTTAGGAACCTAATGACCAGGTCGTGCTGTCCCAGAGGCTACCCAGCAACTGGGTCATGATGAGCGGCCGTAGTGGCTACATACACTCCAATGTGGAGGGGGAGAGGTTACTCCCCAGTCTCTCTTGAGGAAGGGACAGCACGTTCCTGATCGAGCAACTCCACAGGTCTTCTCGCCGAGAAGAGCACCAGGACGAGAAGAGGCGCCACTTATGGGCGTATAGCCGCCAAGTGGCCGAGGCCCTAGCCTGAGTGACGTCCCAACCAGACCGGGGGTGGGTCACTCAGGATCTCCTCGTCCCGTCCAGACATGGAGACCAGGTTCTGCCTGGGATGCCGTAACGTGCCCCTTCCCCTGGGGAAGCAGGATCTTCGACAGGGGGAGCGGCCAGGGGGGGAGTTGTTGTCAGAGCCTTAGCTCCAAGAACCAAGTCCTGGTTAGGCCAATGGGGCGTAACTAGTACCACTTGATGCTCCTTTTCCCTGGCCTTGCACAGGACCTGTGCAATGAGGCTCACTGGGGGGAAGGCGTACTTCCGCTTGTCCTGCAGCCAGCTGTGTGCAAGGGCATCCGTGCCGAGTGGAGGGAGGGAGTAGGGAGTACCAAAGCGGACAATGGGTGGAGTCCAGGGAGGCAACAGGACCACCTGTGCCTGGCCGAACTGCTCCCAAATGAGCCGGACTGCGCGGGGATGGACTCTCCGCGAGGCGTCGACTGACGAGAGAGCGCATCGGCTGTCTGGTTCAGGACGCCTGGGATGTGTGTGGCTCGCAGGGAACTGATCACCTGCTGACTCCAGAGGAGGAGGCGCCGGGCGAGTCATGTTAGCTGCCGTGAGCGAATGCCACCAATTGATATACGCCACAGCCCTGCGTTGGCATTTCAACTGCCTAAAGTTGTTGGTTGTGCTACTTGCATTGAGGAGGCTACTACCTCTCGTGCAGGGCAAGCACGTGCTGGTCCGGTCGGACAGCACAGCTNCCTAATGACCAGGTCGTGCTGTCCCAGAGGCTACCCAGCAACTGGGTCATGATGAGCGGCCGTAGTGGCTACATACACTCCAATGTGGAGGGGGAGAGGTTACTCCCCAGTCTCTCTTGAGGAAGGGACAGCACGTTCCTGATCGAGCAACTCCACAGGTCTTCTCGCCGAGAAGAGCACCAGGACGAGAAGAGGCGCCACTTATGGGCGTATAGCCGCCAAGTGGCCGAGGCCCTAGCCTGAGTGACGTCCCAACCAGACCGGGGGTGGGTCACTCAGGATCTCCTCGTCCCGTCCAGACATGGAGACCAGGTTCTGCCTGGGATGCCGTAACGTGCCCCTTCCCCTGGGGAAGCAGGATCTTCGACAGGGGGAGCGGCCAGGGGGGGAGTTGTTGTCAGAGCCTTAGCTCCAAGAACCAAGTCCTGGTTAGGCCAATGGGGCGTAACTAGTACCACTTGATGCTCCTTTTCCCTGGCCTTGCACAGGACCTGTGCAATGAGGCTCACTGGGGGGAAGGCGTACTTCCGCTTGTCCTGCAGCCAGCTGTGTGCAAGGGCATCCGTGCCGAGTGGAGGGAGGGAGTAGGGAGTACCAAAGCGGACAATGGGTGGAGTCCAGGGAGGCAACAGGACCACCTGTGCCTGGCCGAACTGCTCCCAAATGAGCCGGACTGCGCGGGGATGGAGTCGCCACTCTCCGCGAGGCGACGACTGACGAGAGAGCGCAACGGCTGTCTGGTTCAGGACGCCTGGGATGTGTGTGGCTCGCAGGGAACTGATCACCTGCTGACTCCAGAGGAGGAGGCGCCGGGCGAGTCATGTTAGCTGCCGTGAGCGAATGCCACCAATTGATATACGCCACAGCAGCTGTGCTGTCCGACCGGACCAGCACGTGCTTGCCCTGCACGAGAGGTAGTAGCCTCCTCAATGCAAGTAGCACAACCAACAACTATAGGCAGTTGAAATGCCAACGCAGGCGGGGGCCCGTCCACCGCCCCGACACTGCGTGCCCGTTACACTGCGTGCCCGTTACACACGGCACCCCAACCCTGCAGGGAGGCATCCCTAAGGGGAACCCTGTCTGCAAGAAGGTCATGGGAGACCAGGGGGTTAGGGTGTGTCGGCAGAAAAGCGTGATGACCATACGCCTGCTGCCGGTGTGCCACGCTCTCCAAGGAACCTGACTCTGTAGCCAGTGTTGGAGCGGTCGCATGTGCATCGACCCGAGGGGGACCACCCCCACCGAGGATGCCATGTATCACAGGAGCCTCTGAAAAAGTTTCAGGGGGACCGCTGACTGCCTGAAAGCTTCAGGCAGTTCAACACTGACTGAGCGCACTCTGAAGTCAGTCGCGCTGTCATGGGGACAGAGTCGAGTTCGATACCGAGAAAGAGGATGCTCTGCACCAGGGAGAGCTTGCTCTTTTCTCAGTTGACCTGTAGCCCCAACCGATCTAGGTGCCGGAGCACCAGGTCCCTGTGTGTACACAACAGATCTCGAGAGTGAGCCAAGATGAGCCAGTCATCGAGATAGTTTAGTACCCGCACACCTCCTTCCCTGAGGGGAAGGAGGGCGGCTTCCACGACCTTAGTAAAGACCCGTGGAGACAGGGACAGACCGAAGGGGAGGACCCTGTACTGATATGCCCGTCCCTCGAACGCGAACCGTAGGAACGGCCGATGTCGAGGGAGGATAGAGACATGAAGTATGCGTCCTTCAGGTCGATTGCCATGAACCAGTCAGGACGGACGTCAGGATGCACTTCTGCGTGATCATCCTGAAAGGCAGCTATTGTGTAGGTGCCTGTTCAGAACACACAGACCCAAGATAGGGCGCAGCCCCCCGCCTTTCTTGGGGACGATGAAGTACAGGCTGTAAAACCCGTTGAACATCTCGGCTGGTGAGACGGGCTCGATCACTCCCTTCGCCAGAAGGGTGGCGACCTCGGCCCGAAGTACGGGAGCATCCTAGCCTCTGACTGAGGTATAACGGATGCCCTGAAACTTGGCGGGCGTGAGGCGAACTGGATCGCGTAGCCGAGACGGATCGTCTTCCCTAGCCAGCCTGACAGTCTGGGAAGCCCAGGCTCCCAGAAATGTAGCAGGGGGACTAAAGGTTCGATCTTTTTCATCGTCCCCCCGGGGGGTGGTTCGATGGCTAGCAGTACGGATTCCTTGCCCGTGGAGGTCCCCCGGGGAGGAGATCGGCTCTTCCTGCTTTTCCTGCCTGGCAACTGCGCAGCTCAACGCACTGTCTGACTGAGAGTGCTGAGGGCTGGTGTTTATATTCGACATTGCGCTTCGCCGTGACGCAACGTCGAGTTTGCCGTTCACCATCGTGCAGAGGGTGGGAGCGGCTGTGATAACCCAGAGAGACAGGAAACTCTCTTTTTTGAGAGTAAGTGGGCGCTAGCCCCCCGGAGGAGGCCAGCAGATGGAGAGACTGGGCAGGATCCCTCCCTATCTGATTTCCCAGCGAAGTGGCTGGGGTCGGGCCCAATGGTAGCCTCGATCCCCCTGATGTCTTCCTATGAGGGCCGCTTCGCCACGGCTGCTGATGGGGCGATGGTCTCCTCTTCGCTGTCTCCTCCAGGGGGGGCCGCCTGAGTGGGGGGCGCCAGAGCTGGAGGGCGTCGAAGAGGACCAGGGCTGCTGGGAAGCAGACGGTGCACGGGACTCGGCGGCCGAGTCGCGGCACGGAGGACTGCTTCTTTACTGTCGAGAACTGCGGCTTGACTGTATCACCAACCAGCCCCCCCCCCCTTGCGAGACGGGTGCGTCGAGAAAGCGGACCTTCTTGGCGTTACTCATCTGCGCAAGGTTCGGTCAGAGGAGTTTCTCATGGATCACAAGTGTGGACATCGTCCGACCCAGGGCCCGCGTGGTCACCTTGGTCACCCGTAGAGCGAGGTCGGTGGCAGCGCGGAGTTCCTGCATAAGCGCTGGGTCGGTCTTACCCTTGTGGAGCTCTCTCAATGCCCTGGCCTGGCAGGAGCCATAGCGTGGAGAGAGGAGGCAGCTTGGTCTGCCGCAATGTAAGCTCTCGACACCAGAGATGCCGAGACTCCACATGCTTTGGACGGGAGTTTAGGTCGAGCCCCCCCCAGGTGGCCGCCGCCTACGGGCACGAGTGCACCGTGGCGGCACCACCTGGGGGACATCAACGTATCCTCTAGCTGTCTCAACCTCGAGGGAAGAGAGGGTGACAGAACTTTGTTTGACGTGAAACGTGCCGGAAAGGGGGTGTTTCAGGTCTTACTAAGTTACTCATGCACTTCCGGTAAACACGGCACTGGGGGCGGACGCGGCTTGGAGCCGCGCTCAAACCCGAGGTGCCATGAAGCCAGCCGCGAGCGCCGGGAGAGGCAGTGCGGGCACTTCAACCCAACACTTACGGCGGCCAAGGAAAGCATGGCTGACATTTCGACGTTCGCTTCTTCCTGGGCTCGACCCCCCGAGGGAGAGAGCCCGAGGAATCGTCGGAGTCGGATGGCAGTACGTCTCCCCCCGATGCTGCAAGAGACATCTCATCATCACGCATCGTGTCCGAATACGTGATTGAGGAATAAGACGGTGGGACCGTCTCCTGGGGAACGGTCAGATGAGCGATATGAGGTGCGAACGGTCCGTGAGCCAGTGGCTGGCGGATTATCGCTCACAGTAATCCTCATATCACCCTCGCTGCTTGCCGTAGCAGACGGCAGGGCCGTAGTCCTTTCGCCACAGAACGGGGAGCAAACGAGGTGGTGTCTGAGTCCCGTGGGAACACAGCCACCCGTGACGCAACGTCTGAATCGTCACCGCCCGCAGTGCGGGCAGGACGTATCCACAACGTCTGCCCCAGCGTACTGGAAGCAGGCATCGTGTCCGTCCCCCTCCAAGATGAGTTTGTTGCACCCATGAGAACAGCGGGACATGCCACGCTGGAGAAATTTGCTCTTTTAGAAAGGAAATTTGCTCGAACACCTCCGGAACTGCCGAGACGCCCAGGGGAGTCACTGCAGGAAGGGACCGTCCGCTGTCCGCGTCGTAGATTCCAGCAGAAAAATGATTACCAAAGATCGTAGAGAAGCTCATCAGATGCGTAGGCTCTGAAGAACAAAAGGTGAATGAATGAGCACGCCGGCTTCCCTCTTATACCCGGACATCCGGGGAGGAGTCCGGCATGCAAATTTCATTCGCCAATTTTCATTGGCCTTTTCTAAATACTCAGAAGATGATAGGTTCTCAAGAAAAACCCCATTCTGTCGGTCCGACAGAAAGGGAATTGTGTACTGCATACTGGCATAAAACATAAAATCTACGAGAACCACTCAAAATTGTGTCAGTTTTTTTTTTCAAGCCATACAATGCATTAAAGGTGTACTTAACAATAAACCCAGTTAGAAATACCACTCTTTAGAAATGCACTCACTTAGAAATTCAACTCTTTAGAAATGCAGCTCGTCCAATCAGTTTCTAAAATCAGAACAAACTTTTATTTATTCTGAAATGTAATGCCTAACAAATGCTGAAAGACTCACAAAAACTACTTTGTGAATTCTTCTTTATGTAAACACTATATTTTGTTGTATTTTTCACTATGTAAACACTATATTTTGTTGTATTTTTCACTCAGAAAACATCATCCATCAGCAAACAATTCTCAGCACCTCAGCCCTCGGTACACACTACCCTCACTTCAAACATTGAATTCTCCTCTTTCGCCCCACTGACTGACACTGAAGTCACCAGACTTCTCTCCAGCCACCCTACCACCTGTCCCCTTGACCCAATCCCCTCCCATCTCCTTCAGGCCATATCCAGCACACTCACACCTGCACTCACACACATCATCAACACCTCCCTGCTCACCGGCACTTTTCCATCCGCATTCAAACAGGCCCAGGTCACGCCCCTACTTAAGAAACCCACATTGGACCCCTCTACTACCGACAGTTACAGGCCTGTCTCTCTCCTCCCATTTATTGCAAAAACACTTGAACGGGCAGTTTTCCATCCGGTGTCTTCCTACCTATCCCAAAATAAACTGCTGGATGACAATTAGTCTGGCTTCAAAACAAAGCACTCCACTGAGACTGTATTGCTATCGGTCACAGAAGCACTGCGGCTAGCCAAGGCGGAATTTAAATCCTCGGTCCTGATTCTGCTAAATTTATCTGCAGCGTTCGACACTGTCAATCACCAGATACTGCTAGCAACCCTGTCATCTCTAGGAATCTCAGGCATTCCTCTCCACTAGTTCAAATCCTACCTCTCCAGCAGATCCTTAAGGGTGTCATGGAGGGGCTCGCTGTCCACTGCTCACCACATGATCACTGGGGTCCCTTAGGGATCGGTGCTTGGACCGCTGCTTTTTTCCATCTACACATCCTCGGGACCCGTCATACGGGCACACGGCTTCTCGTATCACTGTTATGCTGAAGACACCCAGATTTACATCTTGTTTCACCCAGACGATATTACTGTAGCAGCTCACATTACAGCCTGCCTAGAAGACATCTCAGCTTGGATGAAAGAGCAATATCTCCAGCTGAACCCTGCCAAGACAGAACTACTCGTGTTTCCGGCACACCCCATGGTGCAACACGACCAGGGTGAGGTTGTCTCCGGTATGGGTGGCTCAACAGTTTCACCAGTGGGCGTACGACAAACACCAGCCAGTCATAGCCCAGGCCGCCCAGCTGGCGCGGATTGCTCACCTCTGGCTGCTGGCCGGAGACCCTACAGCCACCCATGTCGCCATCGATCGCCTGCTATGAGCACTGCCTCGCCGTTTCAGAGGGCCTGTGAGTATGCAGAACGCCGCCACCATCCGAGAAACTTTGCCCGTGAGGGAGGAGAGAGAGCCCCGGAGGATGAACCCAATTTGGTTCAACTCCGACATGTTCCGCAAACGTCCCGGGTAGACCAGGATAATCCAACACGAAATCCAGACTCCCCCTGGCATTATCGTCCACTGGAGGCTCGCCGGCTGACTATCAAAGAGGAGATTACACGGATGAAGAACCTGCAATTAATCGAGCCATCGCGTAGCCCGTGGTCCAGCCCCATTGTCATGGTGCCGAAAACGGATGGAACGCTTCTGTTCTGCAATTACTTCTGGCATCTCAACGAAGTCTCCAGATTCGACAGCTACCCTATGCCCCGAGTGGATGAGCTCCTCGACCGACTGGGAAAGGTACGGTTCATTTCCACTCTTGACCTTACCAAAGGCTACTGGCAGGTGCCCCTATCTCCAGAAAAGAGAAAACCGCCTTCAGCACGCCCACCGGTCACTGGCAATACCGGGTATTACCATTTGGACTGCACGGGACACCTGCCACATTTCAGCGCATGATGGACATTCTGTTGTGCCCCATCAGGAATATGCAGTCGCGTACATCGACGACCTGGTCATCCACTTGGGGACCTGGGAGAGGAACACCTGACGAGGCTGCGAAGGGTGCTGATGGACCTCCGGAAGGCAGGTCTGACCCACACGAGGACGTGTCACCTGGGTCTAGCTGAAGCACAGTACCTAGGCTTCCGAGTCGGCCGCGGAGTCATCCTGCCACAGCAGGAAAAGGTGGAGGCCGTCCAAAGAGCTCCCCAACCCGTCACCAAGACCCATGTGCGTTCTTTCCTTGGGTTAGCGGGCTACTACCGATACTTCATAACTGATTTCTCTTCCTTAGCCAGCCCCCTGACCGACCTGACCAAAAAGGGGCAGCCGGAGAGAATAGAATGGACCGCAGAGGCAGACCAGGCGTTCCAGACCCTGAAACAGGCGCTCTCATCGTCCCCCATCCTGCATGCCCCCGACTTCGGATGCCCCTTTACCCTCCAAACAGGGTAAAACCGGCTTAGGAGCTGTCCTTTCCCAGTCCAAAGATGGAGAAGAACACCCGATAGTTTACATAAGTCAGAAGCTCACTCCAGCGGAGTCCCGGTACGCCACAGTGGAGAAGGAGGCCCTTGCCCTAAAGTGGGCAGTCCTGGAGCTGCGATACTACCTCTTGGGGCGAAGCTTCACCCTGGTGACCGACCACGCACCGCTGCTATGAATGGCCAGAGCTAAAGACACGAATGCCTGCGTCACAAGGTGGTTTCTCGCGCTCCAGGACTTCCACTTTACAGTCCTACAATGGGCGGGGGCCTCCCATGGCAATGCCGACGGGCTGTCAAGGATGTGTTCAGGCTGCCCGTCACAGCTAAGTATATTAGATTTACACTCACCTAAAGGATTATTAGGAACACCTGTTCAATTTCTCATTAATGCAATTATCTAATCAACCAATCACATGGCAGTTGCTTCAATGCATTTAGGGGTGTGGTCCTGGTCAAGACAATCTCCTGAACTCCAAACTGAATGTCAGAATGGGAAAGAAAGGTGATTTAAGCAATTTTGAGCGTGGCATGGTTGTTGGTGCCAGACGGGCCGGTCTGAGTATTTCACAATCTGCTCAGTTACTGGGATTTTCACGCACAACCATTTCTAGGGTTTACAAAGAATGGTGTGAAAAGGGAAAAACATCCAGTATGCGGCAGTCCTGTGGGCGAAAATGCCTTGTTGATGCTAGAGGTCAGAGGAGAATGGGCCGACTGATTCAAGCTGATAGAAGAGCAACTTTGACTGAAATAACCACTCGTTACAACCGAGGTATGCAGCAAAGCATTTGTGAAGCCACAACACGCACAACCTTGAGGCAGATGGGCTACAACAGCAGAAGACCCCACCGGGTACCACTCATCTCCACTACAAATAGGAAAAAGAGGCTACAATTTGCACGAGCTCACCAAAATTGGACAGTTGAAGACTGGAAAAATGTTGCCTGGTCTGATGAGTCTCGATTTCTGTTGAGACATTCAAATGGTAGAGTCAGAATTTGGCGTAAACAGAATGAGAACATGGATCCATCATGCCTTGTTACCACTGTGCAGGCTGGTGGTGGTGGTGTAATGGTGTGGGGGATGTTTTCTTGGCACACTTTAGGCCCCTTAGTGCCAATTGGGCATCGTTTAAATGCCACGGCCTACCTGAGCATTGTTTCTGACCATGTCCATCCCTTTATGACCACCATGTACCCATCCTCTAATGGCTACTTCCAGCAGGATAATGCACCATGTCACAAAGCTCGAATCATTTCAAATTGGTTTCTTGAACATGACAATGAGTTCACTGTACTAGAATGGCCCCCACAGTCACCAGATCTCAACCCGATAGAACATCTTTGGGATGTGGTGGAACGGGAGCTTCGTGCCCTGGATGTGCATCCCACAAATCTCCATCAACTGCAAGATGCTATCCTATCAATATGGGCCAACATTTCTAAAGAATGCTTTCAGCACCTTGTTGAATCAATGCCACGTAGAATTAAGGCAGTTCTGAAGGCGAAAGGGGGTCAAACACCGTATTAGTATGGTGTTCCTAATAATCCTTTAGGTGAGTGTAT
>NW_026634426.1:66758-96721 GCF_024868665.1 Triplophysa rosa
ATGTACGGTAGTAATTATTTTGAGAGAAAGAGGACTAAAATATATTAGAGGACACTTCGTTCCACAAGCTTTTGAATTGAAAGGCAGTATTTTCTGATCCACTTCCATTTATCATGTAATGGTATAATGTCACCAATAATTGATTAATTGCTTATTCTCTTTCACCGGTCTTACACTTGCACCAGTCCAGACTGTCACAGAATCAATAGCTGATTCAATGTGTAAATGCTAAAACTGTCATCTGGGATTTTATTCCTTCTCTCTCTTCATTTCTTCATTCCATTCTTGTGATTTTTCTTCTTCACCTCCAGATGCTTCACACACTCTGAACGTTAGCTTTCTGGCTCAGTGTCACACTTGATCACAATCACCGGTGCACACGCAGCCTGTGACGCACGATCTGCTTCGGATCCTGAAAGCTGAAGTCGATCTTTCTCAGTCAGCAGTCAGCCGTGCACTGTGTTGTCAGCTTCTTTTGCAACCTGATTTCTCACATGTACACTTCGTGGTCCTGATGGAGGGAACGAGACGTTGTGTCGAACCGACAGAATGGGGTTTGTCTTGAGAACCTATCATCTTCTGAGTATTTAGAAAAGGCCAATGAAAATTGGCGAATGAAATTTGCATGCTGGCTCCTCCCCGGATGATCCGGGTATAAGAGGGAAGCCGGCGTGCTCATTCATTCACCTGTTGGTCTGAGGAGCCTAAAGCATCCTCCCCCGACCGCTGGGGTGGGCGGCCAGTGTTGTGGCATGAGGGACACAACGTCTCGTTCCCTCCATCAGGGAACCGAGGTTACATCCGTAACCAAGACGTTCCCTTTCTGTCGGTCTCTCGACGTTGTGTCGAACCGACAGAATGGGGTTCCTATGGAAAACGCCACAGCACTGAGCCGCTCACAATCTCTGCGGAGCGACGTTGACTGGCCTGGGCGAGTCAGACGAAGATGCTAAGGAAATTATGACCCTCCAGTGGAGAGGAGGGGGACCCAGAGCTTTACACAAAGTTGGGAAGCCCCAGGGAGCTGATCACCTGCTGACTCCAGAGGAGGAGGCGTCGGGCAAGTCATGTTAGCTGCTGTGAGTGCCACAGCAGCTGTGCTGTCCGACCGGACCAGCACGTGCTTCCCTGCACGAGAGGTAGTAGCCTCCTCAATGCAAGTAGCACAACCAACAACTCTAGGCAGTTGAAATGCCAACGCAGGCGGGGGCCCGTCCACCACCCCGACACTGCTTGCCCGTTGCACACGGCACCGCAACCTTGCAGGGAGGCATCCCAAAGGGGACCCCTGTCCGCAAGAAGGTCATGGAGACCAGGGGGTTAGGGTGTGTCGGCAGAAAAGCGTGTGACCATACGCCTGCTGCCGGTGTGCCACGCTCTCCAAGGAACTTGACTCTGCAACCAGTGTTGGAGCGATCGTATGTACATCGACGCCGAGGATGCCATGTATCCCAGGAGCCTCTTGTTACAGGGGGACCGCTGACTGTCTGATCTTCAGGCAGTTCAACACTGATTGGTTGCGCTAGTCAGTCGCGCTGCCTCTGGGAGGCCGCGAGGGTGCGGGCTTCCTCGTCGCGGGTCTCGCGCCCCCCACCGGGGGGTGAGCGGGGCCGCTCGTGAGGACAGAGTCGAGTTCAATACCGAGAAAGAGGATGCTCTGCACCGGGGAGAGATTGCTCTTTTCTCAGTTGACCTGTAGCCCCACAGATCTAGGTGCCGGAGCACCAGGTCCTTGTGTGTACACAACCGATCTCGAGAGTGTGCCAAACTTGAGCCAGTCGTCGAGATAGTTTAGTACCCGCACACCTCCTTCCCTAAGGGGAAGGAGGGTCGGCTTCCACGACCTTCGTAAAGACTCGTGGAGACAGGGACTGACCGAAGGGGAGGACCCTGTACTGATATGCCCGTCCCTCGAACACGAACCGTCGGAACGCCGATGTTGAGGGAGGATCGAGACATGAAGTACGCGTCCTTCAGGTCGATTGCCATGAACCAGACACCAGAGATGCCGAGACACCACATGCTTTGGACGGGAGTCTAGGTCGAGCCCCCCCAGGTGGCCGCCACCTACGGGCACGAGTGCACCGCGGCGGCATACTCCACCTGGGGGACACCGACATATCCTCCAGCTGTCTCAACCTCGAGGGAAGAGAGGGTGACAGAACTTTGTTTGACGTGAAACGTGCCGGTAAGGGGCGTTCCAGGTCTTACAAAGTTCCTCATGCACTTCCGGTAAACACGGCACTGGGGGCGGGCGCGGCTTGGAACCGCTCAAACCCGAGGCGCAATGTAGCCAGCCGCGAGCGCCGGTAGAGGCAGTGCGGGCACTGCAACCCAACACTCACGGCGGCCCGGGAAAGCATGGCCGACATCTCGACGTCCGCTTTTTCCTGGGCTCGACCCCCCGAGGGAGGGAGCCCGAGGAATCGTCGGAGTCGGATGGCAGTACGTCACCCCCCGATGCTGCAAGAGACATCTCATCATCACGCATCATGTCCGAATACGTGAATGAGAAATAAGACGGCAAACCGTCTCCTGGGGAACGGTCAGACGAGCGAGACGAGGTGTGAACGGTCCGTGAGCCGTGGCTGGCGGATTATCGCTCACAGTAATCCTCATATCACCGTCGCTGCTTGCCATAGCGGACGGCAGGGCCGTAGTCCTGCCGTCACGGAACGGGGAGCAAACGAGGTGGTGGCTGAGTCCCGTGGGAACACAGCCACCTGTGACGCAACGTCTGAATCGTCACCACCCGCAGTGCGGGCAGGACGTATCCACAACGTCTGCCCCAGCGTACTGGAAGCAGGCATTGTGTCCGTCCCCCTCCTCGATGAGTGTGTTGCACCCATGAGAACAGCGGGACAAGCCACGCTGGAGAAATTTGCTCTTTTAGAAAAGGAAATTGGTTCGAACACCTCCGGAACTGCCGAGACGCCCAGGGGAGAGTCACTGCAGGAAGGGACCGTCCGCTGTCCACGTCGTAGATTCCAGCAGAAAGAATGATCACCAAGATCGTAGAGAAGCTCATCAGATGCGTAGGCTCTGAAGAACAAAAGGTGAATGAATGAGCACGCCGGCTTCCCTCTTATACCCGGACATCCGGGGAGGAGCCCGGCATGCAAATTTCATTCGCCAATTTTCATTGGCCTTTTCTAAATACTCAGAAGATGATAGGTTCTCAAGACAAACCCCATTCTGTCGGTTCGACACAACGTCGAGAGACCGACAGAAAGGGAACACTAGGGACACGAGGGCGTAACATCAAACAACGATTGACAACTGAACACAAGGGCTATAAATTCACAGATGCAGAGACAAACAGGAATCACAAGACACAGGTTATTATGGGTTACAGAGTTCTTACAAAACACAGGCAGAAACACAGAGCAATATGGCGCCCTCAGGTGGAGTACAAGGCGCCCGAATCAGGGTGTAACACCTTAAGTGTACTAAATATACCTTTTTAAAAGCTAATAGCTGAATTAGGATACTAAAATGATTTCAGCTGGACACACTCTAAAAAATATCATTGTTTCAAATAAAAGTTTTCTAACAAAAAGTCAGTCCACAGTGGATGCGTAGAGGAGTGTATGCGGTGGTGCTGGTTATGGGATCTGTCTGAGGTAGCTGAGAGAGCAGTTTATTGCTGGGGTGACTGGAGTCACTGATGATCCTCTGAGCTTTCCTCACACATTGCCTGCTGCAGACATGTTCACAAGTCTCGGAGATCCAAGTCAAGTCTCAAGTCATTGAGTTTGAGTCAAAGTCAAGTCTCAAGTCTTTAAAGTGGAGTCCAAGTCAAGTCTTAAGTCACATCTCAAGTCTCTGTTTTATTTTTAGCAATAGTTCTCTCAGTTATTGTAATTCACAGTGTATGAAGCTAAATCAGTTTTGAAATATTACAACTAATTAACTCTACAGAATGTCTTGGGAATTCAAACCAGCGCTTCGAATCAGTGCTGATGCTGGTGTGATAGCCTGTGTTTTATTCTTTTTACTAGGTCTTTGCGCCACATTTACCAGTGCAAAATCAAAATACATTTTATGTACAATAATGATGTACTAATATGAACCATTTTCCTGTAATCTAGGCCAAATTAAGTAATGTGATGAATTGCATGATGTGTAATTAAATGTTCCAAACTAAGATTTAACTGTTTTTACATAATTTACTTGACCTTAGAATGAAGTTAAACCAGGTCATTACCTTTATGATTCAGAAATGTTCAGTAACTACTGGATATGCATTGTTGCAACACAGAGAATATTAGACCCTGAACGCATGTACTAGTTCATTCAGTCTCATTTGACTTAAATGACTCATTCAGTAGGGCGTTTTCATTAAGTACATTCAACCAATGAAACACTCTGACAGGGCTCACACTGAAGCGCTATTGGCTTATGGCATGCCTCTTTGAAGAACAAAGCTGCACTCTTTGTTTGAGACTGAATGAGAAATATCTTTCAAAAAGACATATTACAGAAACTGTCTTACGTTTCTTCAATCATTTTTCAATCAATTCATACTTGCTTTGATCTTTAGCATGTCATTCAATCTTTTAATATACAATACGACTTACTTCATCACTTCTTTTGGCTTAACTGTTACTTTATGTTGCATTTCACGTTATGCAGCAGCTGGCATTAGCGGATTAGTTAACATTGGAATATAAAATGTTCGTGCTTGCCTTTGTAATGTATTTCAGGGTGACTCGCCTGAAGATCGCGCTTCAAGTTTGTGGTGCTTTACCGGTGATTGTGAAGGAAAATAAGACACACTGTTAACCGCATGGAGACACAGAATACACATGTCAGTGCTTCCTCTTCACACAGAGACTTCTCTCTACCGCCTATATGAGATAAGCAGCACATGCGCGCAAGCTGATGTCCGCCAGGTCGGACAAGAATATTTTCGTCTCGTTTTTATAAGTTAACGGAAATGTCAGTATTTTTTTATTACAGTTTTCGGTATAACGCATTCCTTTTTATTTTGTTATCGTCTCGTTTTCGTCAGTGAAAACATGTCGTTAACGAATATTTTCATCAACGAAATGAATACTGATGTAAACTATTTAAAGTTAATCATCCATTATAATATCTGCTGCCCTTAAATGGTCTGGACAGAAGCTACTAAAGTAAGACTTGGCTACATTTTGTCGTTTATATAACTATGAACACGCGTACTCAAGATGCGTCGCACGTGTACATAATAATGCTGACTTTGTGTGTTTAGAGATGAATCGTTGTGACATTTACTGCAGAACATAATGGATTGGGAATTAATAGACAAATGTGTTATATGATGCTGTCATGTTGGGAAGTAAAGGAAGAATGTGAAATAAATGTTCTACCAAAATGACCTGTGTTTTTTACGAGTCTCATGAGTCACGAGTCCAAGTCAAGTTTCGAGTCAGCTGTCCACGAGTCCAAGTCAAGTCACGAGTCTCTGTTTTTGCGACTTAAGTGTGACTCGAGTCCAGGTTGTGGACTCAAGTTTCCATCTCTGGCCTGCTGTAGATGTCCTGGAGGGAGAGAAGCTGTTTGTAGCACCCTCTGCAGAGCTTTGCAGTAGGGCAATGCTGTTGATGTAGTAGTAGGTGTAAAATGAGTTGAGGATGTAGGGGCGTCCTCAGTCATCTCAAGAAGAGTTGTTGCTGGGCCTTCTTCACCATTATCCATGTGAGGTCTTTATATGAATGCCAAGGAATCTAAAGTGGCTGACTGTCTTCTGTGGAGTTGATGGTGTTATGTACTCTTGTCTCCTGAAGTCCACCACTGGCTTTTTAGTCATGTTGTCTTTGAGGGTGAGATTGTTCCCCTAGCACCAATGTGTCTTATTATTATAGTATATTAGTATAGTTAGTATATTACTAAGTATATTACAATTATTTTATTGGGTGATTTTAATATTCATGTGGACAGCACCAGTAACTCACGCACAAATGATTTTATTTCCCGCCTGAACAGTTTGATTTTCAGCAATATGTGGACTTTCCAACCCATTCTAAAGGCCACATTCTGGACCTTGTCTGCTGTTTGGGTGTTACACCTTTTGACTGTAATGCAACTACAATACCCATATCCGATCATGAATTGCTTTCTTTCAATATTAATGTTGCACTTTGTAGATCCAAACAACAACATTCTGTGTCATTTCGTAATATAAAAAAGATCAACCCCTCAGCTTTTAATGTTGCAATCATCGACCTCCCACATAGTGACCATCTCTCTTCCTCTGATGATCTGGTCTCCTTTATAACTCTCAATTACATCAGCTTTTGGACAATTTTGCACCACTCAAAACTCGGTCTGTATCATTCACTCACTCTGCGCCCTGGTTTACTCCTGAACTTTGGCAGCTAAAAACTAAAGGCCGGGGTTTGGAATGCCTTTATAAACGAACTGGACTTATGATACATAAAGAGCTGTATAATGAACATGTCCATATTTATAAAGATGCACTTTCTACTGCCAAGTATGAGTTTTATTCACATTTGATTGAGTCTGGAGATTGTAATAATAAAGCTCTTTTCTCCACTGTTAATCATATTTTGAAACCACCGGACAGCCTTCCTGCACACCTGTACTGCACTGCTCAATCTGATGAATTTGTGATCACTTCACACTCTATTTTGCTGAACCGGTTATCTACTATTGGTATCTCTGGTATTCCTCTCGCCTGGTTCACGTCTTATCTTTCTAACCGTACACAGCTCGTACAAATAAAACGTTTCCATTCCCAACCCTCTTCAGTTAGCTGTGGCGTTCCTCAAGGTTCTGTCCTAGGTCCTTTATTGTTTCTGATCCATCTTCTCCTACTTGGTAATATTTTTTCCAAAATTGGTATTAAATTTCACTGTTATGCTGATGACACACAACTTTATGTATCTACTAAGCCTGACTCCATTCTTCCACCTGTCTGTCTCACTAACTGTCTACATGAAATAAAAATGTGGTTTTCTGCTAATTTTCATGAGTTTATTCCAGTCTTTCTAGGTCCTCCAGTTTTTCTTGATACATTGATGGTTCCTTCGTCTCACCTTCTCGCCAGATTAGGAATTTGGGGGTAATCCTTGACAGCACTCTTTCATTTGAAGCTCACATTAATAGTGTAACTCGGTCTTGTTACTTTCATCTTCGTAATATTGCTCGCCTTCATTCATCTCTTACTCCACACAGTACTGCGATTCTTGTCCACTCACTTGTCACTTCTCGCATTGACTAGTGTAATTCTCTCTTATTTGGTTTACCACACAAGCTTCTCCATAAACTTCAGCTGATTCAGAATTCCGCTGCTTGTATCATAGCCCGGACTCCATCTATACAACACATTACCCCATCTCTTCAACAGCTTAATTGGCTTCCTAGCAAATCTGCACTGAATTTAAAATTCTTCTTCTCACTTTCTTCTTCAAAGTCTCCATAACCTCGCTCCATAACCTCGCTCCACGCTACCTCTCAGATCTCATTCGGCCCTACGTTCCTTCTCGAACTCTCCGCTCTTCTTCACTGGGTCTCCTTCATACACCTACGGCCCCTTTTACTACCATGGGTCACAGAGCCTTTAGTCGGGCTGCTCCTCTCCTTTGGAATTCTCTCCCTGCTAACATCCGTAATTTAGACTCATTACCTCAATTTAAAGCTAAACTCAAAACTTAATTATTCAGAATAGCTTATCCTACATGATTACTGTAAGTTTTCTTTTTTCGTAACTACTATTTTTCTTCTTTGTGTTTTATTGACATTGATATTTGTTGTTGTCTTCTTTATTACTTCTGATGTACAGTGACTTTGAGTGGTTTGAAAGGCTCCTTAAATAAAATTTATTATTATTATTATTATTAAGAGTTTCCATTAAAATTACTTTTTTACAACTACCATCGGATGTAGTAAGTCTTCCTTACAAAGGTCTCTGCAAAACATGAGCTCCAGAGAAAAGAATAAAGCTTTATTAATATGGAAAGAAGTGAAGAAAAACTTGACACAGGACACAACTGCTAATCAGTCAATAAACGATTTACTTCAATCAGTTCATAAATCTACATTATACCTATATCAACATAAACTGAGTTTGTTTCATGAACTACTGGCTGACTTACTATCATACAATCACAGAAAGAAAATGGCCTTACCTCAAAACTTTTAAAATACTTGTTACAGACAAGCAAAAATATATATTGTGTAACAAAATAATAGGGTACAATGGATTAAACTCTTGATATAATATAATAAAAACTTTGTGGTTACATAAGCCAGTTTATCACTAGCAAGCTATACAATGTTACTGATGACACTGTTTACAAAAGACGATAGTCTACTGATAAAAAACAGAAATATATCATCAAAGGTATATCAGATATTACTTATATTATACCAACGTTCTATGGGTATGCATTAACTTTCTGTTAAATGCACACCTATGAAGTGTTCCAGGTCTGATGACTGCATTAAAGTTCCATATAACGTCTCCAAGTTTAAACAACAGAAGGTGTATATTATAGTGTAGCCTACAGGACATCACCTCACAGAGCACCCTGCTCTTGATGTGACGTTTCTAATGTCAAACTTTACTGTTAATGGAAACGTGTGAAGTTTCATTTTAATAAACAAAGCATTTCAAAAACAATATAGAAATCACTGAAATCGAATAAATAAAATAACTGATAGCCTACTGTTTCATTTCCTCTTCCTGTAGCCTATAATATAAATCCTCTGAGGGTTTAGGCTGCATTAGTTAGATCAACCGGAACCAAAAACACAACTGATGTACTTGTTGCATCAAAGAGTGCAGAACAGTACTCTACTCTACTCTCAGCCAGTCTTGTCTCATTGTTCCAAGGTTACCACAGCGAGTAGGATGCATTTCATGGCCTGAATGGGAAGAATGGGAAGCGGTGACCTTACAAGAGCTGAGATGATAGAGCTGGATAAAGAAGGACGCGGTCACCTGACACGTCTTCACCACAAAATTTCAAATGCAATACGTTTTACTTAATTAAGTAAGTTTTACTTAATTAATATTGCATATAGGAATTTATAGTCTGTTATATTTGACCTGTGCTTCTCTCTCCTTTATCTTAAATGTGTGCTCTCACTGAGCGTGTGTGTGTGTGTGTGTGTGTGTGCGTGCGTGTCCGTGTGTGTGTGCGTGCGCATCCGTGTGTGTGTGTCTATGTCTATGTGTGTTAGTACGTGTGCATATTGTGTATGTAGGTATGTCTGTCTTCTGTGTTTTCAACTTTTTCTTGTTTTTGCAGGTACAACTTTAATTGTTTTGCTTATAGTCAATATGTCTTATGTACAGCTGCTTTGTTTCAATGAAAATTGTAAAAAGCGCTATATAAATAAAGTTGAGTTGAGAGTTGAGTAGCCTAATTTGTTATCACATTACTGCAAACACTCGGTCTCTCGCACACACACACGTAGCAGTGGCTCAAGCTTCCGAATCCGTTCGCTCTGACGGGCGCTTGAAATGAGATGCACAAGAAAGTAATCCTACCATCAACAGCATTTTATAGGTGATAACATGACTAATGTTTAAATTAAACATTTGAACAATGTGCTGTGGTGTAGTAACCGTGGTATAAGCGGAATAATTGACTCCGGTCCGTTCAATTATTCGAAAGTTAATGCACACCCGGGGTGTTAAAGACCTTACTTAAAGAATGTCAACTTACTTTAGCCCTGATTCCGTTGAGAATGTGGAAAAGTGGCTGAAGATCACTGTGCTGATGAGCTTCTGCGTCATGACGTCAGATGCATGATTCAAAACCCTTAAAAGTGCAGTTTGTAACAATTTTGCAGTAAAATATCCAAATACCACTAGGCTAGTGTTATATATTTTGTTGAGTACTTATGTGGAGAAATGTAGAGAATATGTGTTAATCTGTTTAAATGCGCACAAAGAGTTAACCCCCCCACATATTTATTTTTGCAATGTTTGTTTAACTTGTAGTTTGATTGTTAATGTTTAATAATTCGGGACAAGCACACATTCATAATAAAACCTACAAAGATGTAATGAATGTCCACTAGGTGGCAACAGCGATATAGAGACTCCTGGAGTAGACCAGAGGAGAAGAAGAGTTAGCTTACGAGTGTATAGAGAGGCTACGAGTCGGTTGTTGTGAGAGAGATAACGCTGTAACGAGATCTATGGAATGCTCGTGAATGTGCTGGCTGAATAAAAGAACCCACCTGAATCACACGCTTGTTGTAGTCTTCTTCAAGTGTGTTACAAATACTGGCGACGAGGATGGGATCGGCGGTGCCGTATTGAGTGAGTTACGACGCTGAGCATGGACCTAGAGCAGCTACAGGATCGGCTAAGCGAGGCACTGCTCCGCCTGCGGCTCGATCAACAACAAGAGGTGTGTGAATATGCAAAAGTGTCTGCAGAGGGACAGAGTAAACGGCACTCGCTGATCAGATTAATCAGTGAAGCAGTTGAGGGTGTTATAGAGACAGAAGATGACAATGTAGCCCGTCAACATGTGAAAGACTTGTTAGAGTTTGCTAGCGGGATGACGCAACGCAGCAACCGCGCGATTCAAGATGGCGGCGGTGGTACAGACAGGAGTTCTGCGGAGCTTGCGGATTTAAAGAGACAGTACACAGAACTGCATCATCATTTTGAGTCATCCACAAATATGCTGAAAAACGAAATCCAATGCTTGAGTTTGAAAGTTCCTGATGTGTCAAGTCCCCCTGTGCTTTCCCAGCAGCAGCAAGCAATTCCTGAAGTCACCATTCGACGTGATTTTAAGATTAATGGCCAAATAGGAGAACGGGGGCAGAAAGATAAGCTGTCATACAACAACTTGATGCACCAGATTGATGCTGGAATAAGTAAAGGACACCGAGAGTCAGAGATTGTTGATGCTGTGGTTAGAGCAGTCAGTCCAGGTATGAGTCTGCGTGATATGCTGGAGATTAAGACTGATTTAACCCTTTCACAGCTGCGTACAATTCTGAAAGGCCATTACAAGGAAGAAAGCTCAACAGACCTGTATCATAGACTGATAAACATCACTCAGGAGAGCCGTGACTCACCACACAATTTCCTTTTCCGGACTATAGAGTTGAAAGAAAGACTGCTAGCTGCTGCCCGAGAGCCCGATGGAGAAGAATCATACAGTGCAGATCTCATACAAAGAAGGTTCCTACGTGCGCTGGGGACAGGACAGTCCAACGACCACATCAAATATCAGCTTAAAGCCTGCCTGGATGATTCGACAGTCAAAGATGAAGTTCTCATCACGGAGATGAATGAAGCTGCAAGCCTTGAGTGGGAACGACAACAAAAGTTCAAGAAAAATGCACACGTGAGAGAGACAAAAGTTCATGAGGTCCAAGCAGAACTACATACGAGTCAAGAGAAAATTGTCCATGCTGTCACAGGTAAAGAACAGTCTACGCACACACAAGTGAAAGCTTTGAAAACACCACAAGTCATGGACAAGCGAGATGCTGAGCTTTATGAGGTAGTCAAGCAATTGTGAGAGGAGATTGGTGAGATAAAGAAAGTCATGAGTACGTACCGTTCCGCACCGCCCCGAGAAAGGAAACGAGGGTGCCGTGGATGTCAAGACCAGGGTCGTGGTGATCAGTGTGACCATTGTTTTAAATGCGGGCAAAGTGGGCATCTTTCCAGAGGGTGCAGAGGACCACCTGTAGGCAGATCAGAAAGAGGACACTCAGTTGACAACATGTCCGTGACAACTCACACCACAGAATCACAGAGGCTGCAACATCAAAGTCAAATCCTGTGTGATAACATGAAGCAGTTAGAAGCCGTGAATCAGCAAAGCAGAAAGAGAACTACCTACAGCTTATCAGATCTGTAAGTACCAATCAGCTGTCCACCAAACGCAATGCCCAATTACTGAATCTAATAGGAGAGAAATGTATGGTGAAATGTTTTTTTAATGGTGTGGAAACTAAAGCGTTATGGGATACCGGCTCACAAGTCTGCCTCGTTAATGAAAAGTGGAGAGAAGAACATCTTCCACACACCACACTACACAGCCTCGATGAGATCCTAGGACCTGGAAGCCTCACTGGTCGAGCAGTCAATCAAACAATCATTCCATTTGAAAGCTGGGTTGAAGTGGACGTTCAAGTTGGGAACAGATAAATCCACACCACTGGAATTTGAGGTACCTGTATTAGTTTCAAGTGAGGATGGAGTGGCAGAAGAACCAATAATCGGGTACAATGTTATCGAGTATCTCCTGAACAACGGTGTCGAGCTACCCACCTGTGTAAAAACCAAGGCCCTGAGTACCGCCCTGTCCTTCGACTGCAAGAAAGCAGAGGTGATACTGAACATCGTGGAAGGTCAAGACGACGAGTACAGTGATGGAGTAGTGAAAGCAGGAAGGTCAGTAACAAAAATTCCAGCTAAGCAGGCTAGAGCCATTAAATGTTGCATCAAAACGGGAACTTTGTTATCTGACGAGGATGCTCTTCTTGTGCCGAATGAGTGTGCAACGTTGCCAGATGGACTGAGGGTAGACGAAAACATTGTCCGCCTCCAGAGAGGAACTTGTTCACGCATCTGCATTCCTGTGGTGAACGATACTGTCCATGACATCTACCTGCCTCCACGTACAGTACTGGGCCATGTACAACGAGTTAAAGCTGTTTACCCGGCTGAGGTGAGACCAGCGACAGCCCGACGAGAAAGTGCAAGTGAGAAGGTTACACGCATGACTCAAGACCTGATACCCAAGGAGAATGAACAAGAAACTCGGTCTTCAGGAAATGTGGAGATTATGCTCGCCACACAAGAAAATGACCTCTGGGACCCTCCAGTCCGCGTTGACCATCTAACACCTGACCAGCAACAGAGAGTAAAGCGGCTTTTGAGGGAGGAGAGTGGTGCTTTTTCTGGTGATGACAGCAATGTGGGGTGCATTCCATCTCTCCAGCTAAAAATCCGCCTTTGTGACAACACACCTGTAAAGCACACTTGCATGTCTGTTCCAAAGCCCATGCACAAAGAGGTTAAAGAATATCTGGAGGATCTGCTGAACAAGGGTTGGATTACTAGATCAAAGTGACTATACTCTTCGCCGGTCGTTTGCGTGCGCAAGAAATATGGAACTCTTCGCCTTTGCTGTGACTACCGGGAGTTGAATAGGAAATCCATTCCAGACCGACACCCCATCCCTCGTATACAGGACATGCTCGGCAGTTTGGTGGGTAGCGCCTGGTATTCTGTTCTCGATCAAGGCAAAGCCTACCACCAGGGATTTGTAGAGGAATCCAGCCGACCTCTCACTGCGTTCATCACGCCGTGGGGATTGTATGAATGGGTGAGGATCCCTTTTGGGTTGTCAAATGCACCTGCCGAGTTTCAAAGGAGCATGGAGGAGTGTCTGAGAGAACTGCGTGATGAGGTATGTCAACCTTATTTAGATGATAACTTGGTGCATTCAAAAACATTTGAGAATCATCTTCAGGATCTTAGGAAAGTGTTGCAGTCTTACCAGAAATATGGTGTCAAATTAACCCCTCGGAAATGTGAAGTGTTTCGAAACCAGGTACGATTCCTAGGGAAGCTGGTGACCAAAGAAGGGCACACCATGGACCCAGCTGACATCGCTCCAGTCCAAGCATTGAAAGAGAGGACCCCTAAAACGATTGGAGAAGTGAGAAAATTAGTAGGTTTCCTTTCATACTACCGGTCCTACATTGAGAACTTTTCCCGCAAGGCCGCACCTCTTTATAAGCTGCTCACTGGAACGACTCCAACAGAAGGAAAAGTTCACCCGAAGCAGAAGAGAAAAGGGAGAAGTCGTCAGGGACAGCTCGCATCGTCACAACTGATCATATGGACAGATGAGCATCAAAAGGTCCTCAGTGAGTTGATTGACTGCTTGTCTAATCCACCTGTGCTGGGATATCCAGACCTCAACGAACCCTTGGTACTCCATTGTGACGCTTCACAGGAAGGACTTGGTGCAGTGCTGTACCAGAGGCAAAGTGGCAAGCTAGTTGTCATCGCATATGGATCAAGAACCCTAACCCCTCCCGAGAAAAACTACCACCTTCACTCGGGAAAGTTGGAGTTTTTGGCCATGAAGTGGGCCATATGTGAAAGGTTTAGAGACTATGTTTACCATGCACCATCATTCACTGTGTACACAGATAATAACCCCCTCACATATGTGATGTCGACAGCTAAGCTGAATGCAACCACGTACAGATGGGTAGCCGAGCTTGCCGACTTCCAATTCACCATCAAATACCGTCCGGGAAAGTCAAACGGGGATGCCGATGGCCTCTCACGAATGCCGTTGTCGATGGAACAGTATATGAGAACGTGCTCCGAAGAAGTACAACCTGATGTCATGGTCAGTATAACTCAATCTGTAATGGTGCAAAGTCTAGAGAGAGGCCCCTGGTTGTGTCCACTTACAATTGCATCAGTGCTGGCAGCAGAACAGGCGGAGGATCGGGTCATGTCAGTCGCAGAGATCCCCAAGGAAGTTCTGAGAAAAGCCCAAGAAGAAGAGCCGGAAATCAGAGAGGTCTTGATGAGTCTCAAAAATAAATCATGCCCAGTGAAGAGCAAAGAGGCTCGGGGACTGATGAGACAACGAGCTAAATTATATTTGGATGAGCAGGGTCTATTGTTGCGAAAAACAGTCACCCGTAATCAGCTGATCCTGCCAAGGAAATACCATGAGCTTGTTTTTAAGGAGCTACACCAAGACATGGGCCACCTAGGGGCAGAGCGAGTGCTGAACCTGATCCAGGATCGATTTTATTGGCCCTGCATGCAGAAGCAAGTGGAGCATTATGTCACACGTGTCTGCAGCTGCTTGAGAAGCAAGCGTCCGAAGAAGGTGACTCAAGCTCCTCTGACGAACATCACCACCACATATCCTTTTGAGTTGGTCTCAATTGATTTTCTACATCTGGAATCGTGTAAAGGAGGTTATGAATACATCTTAGTTGTGGTGGATCACTTTACACGGTTTGCTCAAGCGTATGCCTGCAGAAACAAGAGTGCCAAAACAGCTGCAGAGAAAGTATTTGGAGACTTCGTTTTGAAGTTTGGATTTCCCACGAGATTGCATCATGACCAAGGCCGAGAGTTTGACAACAAGTTGTTTTCCAAGCTGCAAGAGTATGGTGGGGTGCAAGGCTCTCATACGACACCGTACCACCCGCAGGGAAACGGGCAAACTGAGCGATTTAACCGAACTTTGCTAGCAATGCTGAGAACCTTACATGAGACTGCCAAAGCCGACTGGAAGTCATCACTTGCAAAGGTTGTGAATGCGTACAACTGTACAAGAAACGAGGCGACGGGGTTTGCACCCTATTTTCTCCTTTTCGGCCATACACCCAGATTGCCCATTGACATTATGTTTGGTGTGCCATCGAAAGACCAAAGCTCTTCTTACCAAGACTACGCTGAGGACTGGAGGAAAAGAATGAAGGAAGCTTACGAGGTAGCCTCACGAGTGTCACACAAAGGGAAGGAAAGAGGAAAGGCTTTGTATGACAAGAAAGTCCATGGAGCTGAATTGCTCCCCGGTAATAGAGTACTGGTTCGTAACTTTAAGGAGAGAGGTGGACCTGGAAAGCTCAGACCCTTCTGGAAAGAACAAGTTTATGTTGTCACCTCGAGGAAGTACCAGGATAGTCCAGTATATGAAATTCGACCAGAGAGTGGGAAAGGAAAAACAAGAATACTGCACCGGAATCTGTTACTACCATGTGACTACTTGCCTGTCGAGAAGGAACACCAACCTGGAAGATCTGAAAAAGAGGAAAAAAGCAAGGTTAGGAAAACATCACCCCAGCAAGATCAAACGCACTGTGAAAGTTCAGATGGTGAAGAAGAGGAAGAGTGGAGATGTCTGGTTGGAGTGCCAGTCGACGGAGAGAGTCAAAATGACCGTAGAGATGTGCAGTCAAAATCTCCAGGACATCATCCAGAGGACCCAGGGACACTGAACCATGCCCACCCAGAGGAGGAAGATGAGCATGGAGCGGTACCGGAGGAAGATGATGTGTCATCATCAGGAAGAGAGGTCGGAGGAACAGATGATGCTCAAGAGAGTGAGATGGAAAATCCCTCACAACCTGTTTGCAAAAGAGTGTATCCTTTAAGACACAGAAAAACAAAACAAATGTTTACTTACCATACCCTAGGACAGCCTAGTTTCGTAGATGGGTAAGCTGTGAAATTAAAAGGGATGATTTTAGTTTTAGTTAGAATGGTAATTACGTACGAGTTCCAGCAAAATAATTTAATCAGTTTAAATGGTTAAGTAGTATAATAGTGTTCAGTTTAATTATACTGTAGTAGCCAGACCAGAAGAAATACTTACACAGCAGATTGTTTCAACGGTAAAAGGTTAGATCCTTTCAGTGATAGTACAGATTCCTGTTGATGAACAGTGATGGCGGTAGAATATCATGGTGCACAATGATGTCTGCTGCAAAAACACTGCACGAAAAAGGAGATACGTGTTGTGGGGCGTGCAAAAGAATAGCATGAGTACTAGAACTGTTGCATCACTGACTCCTACCAAAGACACAAATCTCAAAATGGATAACCAGTAATGTATCTGAGAATGTCGGGACTACATTCTATTTTGTAGGGGAGAATGTGGAGAAATGTAGAGAATATGTGTTAATCTGTTTAAATGCGCACAAAGAGTTAACCCCCCCAAATATTTATTTTGGCAATGTTTGTTTAACTTGTAGTTTGATTGTTAATGTTTAATAATTCGGGACAAGCACACATTCATAATAAAACCTACAAAGATGTAATGAATGTCCACTAGGTGGCAACAGCAATATAGAGACTCCTGGAGTAGACCAGAGGAGAAGAAGAGTTAGCTGACGAGTGTATAGAGAGAGGCACGAGTCGGTTGTTGTGAGAGAGATAACGCTGTAACGAGATCTATGGAATGCTCGTGAATGTGCTGGCTGAATAAAAGAACCCACCTGAATCACACGCTTGTTGTAGTCTTCTTCAAGTGTGTTACACTTACAATATCTCAAATGTTTCCAACTAATTGTAAATCGTGTGGAAATCGCCATTCTAAACAGGGACATGTAGAAACCGCATGACAACTAGTGTCCTGGACAAATGCGGAAGTAGTGTGTAGCGTCTAACAAGCCACTAGCTTGTTTCGATCAGTCACTTATTTATGGACCACAATTATTCGCAACATTTATAAAACTTTATTACTTTACCTCATTCGCAAACATGATTTCTCGTTCCTGTCTGATTGATGGCCATCAGCGGTGGAGTTGAAGACAACAGATCCCATCATTCCACGCTCCTTCATAGCCTCATCAAGCAACGTAATTGTCGTTGTTTTGATCGTGTGTCCTTTTTTTTACAAACTGTAGCTTTAATGCAACACACACTCATAGTCATTTTGTAAATTCCTAATTTATTTTCTTTCCTGTACCTACAGTTTGTAAGTGTGGGTTGTTTTGATTATCATGGATTTGTGTTTACATGTATAACAATCTTACATACACTTTAACCACAATTACAAGAGTAGACATAACTTAAAAAAACCAATATGTTAAAATAGGCTTTCAACACATTACTCACTTTATGTTAACACTTTCTGGAGAAAAAAACTGAATTCCAAGCATGAATAAGTAAATTGAAAGATTACAAGGGATTAATGCCATTAACATATTAGTATTCACCTTACTAGGAAAATATTAGGTAACACGTATCAGATTTTGAAGCTAAACCAACAAAATAAGTCGATTTAATTCTCTTCAATTCAGATTTATTTCTATAGCACGATTTCACTGCTTTTCTAATATTAATATAATAAGAAGTGACATAAGTATAAAACAGGAAATTAAGCAATAGATGTAATAAATATAACATTTTCAATAAGAATACAGAAAGTAATAACCAAAGAAAGTTAAAACATTTATTTGTGGTCACATGTAACAAACTGTACAAAATATTTGTTACAGGCATATATATTTCAGAATCAGAAAGAGCTTTATTGCCAAGTGTGCTTGGACACACAAGAATTTGTCTTAGTGACAGAAGCTTCCAGTGCACATATAGGTTAAAAAAGTGACAAGGCACAGGTAACAAAATGTAAAAAAAAAAGATGTGAGAGACAATACACATTTGACAAAAAGGACAATATTAGACAAAGAGGACAATAGACAGTATATTGTATGTACTGTATAGATGTGCCATATACAAATTATACAGTTATATACAAGTTAAGCAGGGGAATGTGGACAGCTGAATATTATATCAACAACATATGTTTAATAAATATGAGTTTATAGTTGTGTATTGCACGTTTTTATTGCACAGTAGAACATTTCACTGTTCATGAGGTAGATGGCCTGAGGGAAGAAACTTTTCCTATGTCTGGCTGTTTTGGTGCTCAGTGCTCTGTAGCGCCGACCAGACGGCAGCAGTTCAAAGAGAAAGTGTGCGGGGTGTGAGGGGTCCAGAGTGATTTTGCGAGTTCTTTTACTGACTCTGTATGAGTACAGTTCTTGAAGATTGGGGAGGGTTGTGCCAGTGATTTGCTCAGCAGTTCGGACTATCCGTTGTAGTCTTCTGAGGTCAGTTTTTGCAGCTGAGCCAAACCAGACAGTTATGGAAGTGCAGAGGATGGATTCAATGACAGCTGAGTAGAATTGTAAGAGCAGCTCCTGTGGCAGGTTGAACTTCCTCAGCTGGCGAAGGAAGTACAGCCTCTGCTGGGCCTTTTTGACAATAGAGTCAATGCGAATGTCCCACTTTAGGTCCTGTGAGATGGTGGTGCCCAGGAACCTGAATGACTCAACTGCGGCTACAGTGCTGTTCATGATGCTGAGTGGGGGGAGTGCCGGGGTGTTTCTCCTAAAGTCCACTATCATCTCCACTGTTATTAAGGTGTTTAGCTCCAGGTTGTTATGACTGCACCAGACAGACAGCTGCTCAACCTCACTTCTGTAAGCATCCTGGATGAGGCCAATAACTGTAGTGTCGTCTGCGAACTTCAGGAGCTTGATAGAGGGGTCAGTAGAGGTGCAGTTGTTGGTGTACAGGGAGAAGAGCAGTGGGGAGAGCACACATCCCTGGGGGACACCAGTGCTGATGGTACGGCTTTTCGATGTGAATTTACCAATTCTAACTAGCTGTTGCCTATCTGTCAGAAAGCTGGTGATCCATTGACAGATAGAGCTAGGAACAGAGAGCTGGTTTAGTTTGGTCTGGAGGAGTGTTGGGATGATGGTGTTAAAAGCTGAACTGAAGTCCACAAACAGGATCCTTGCATAATTCCCTGGTCTGTCCAGATGTTGTAGGGTATAATGCAGTCCCATGTTGACTGCATCATCCACAGACCTGTTTGCTCAGTAAGCAAACTGCAGGGGGTCCAGTAAAGGTCCCGTGATGTCTTTCAGGTTAGCCAACACCAGTCTTTCAAATGACTTCATGGCCACAAATGTTAAGGCAACGGGTCTGTAATCATTAAGTCCTGTGATTTTGGATTTCTTTGGGATGGGAATAATGGTGGAGCGTTTGAAGCAGGAAGGGACTTTGCACAGCTCCAGTGATCTGTTGAAGATCTGTGAAAAAATGGGGGCCAGCTGGTCAGCACAGGATTTCAGACAGTCTGGTGAAACACCATCTGGGCTTAGTGCTTTGCTTCTCTTTTGTTTCCTAAAGACCTGACGCACATTGTCTTCACTGATCTGAAGTGCAGTAGGGTAGGAGAGGGGGGTAGCTGGAGGTGTTGATGGCTGTGTAGAGAGGTGGTCAGTGTGGGGTGTGAGACCGGGGGTTTCAAATCTACAGTAAAACTCATTCAGGTCATCAGCAAGCTGTTGATTTGCCTCAGTGTTGGGGGATGGTGTCTTGTAGTTTGTAATGTCTTTCAGGCCTTTCCACACCGAGACAGGGTCGTTAGCTGAAAACTGGTTTTCCAGCTTTTTAGTGTAGCTCTTCTTAGCCACTCTAATTTCCTTTGTCAGTGTGTTCTTGGCCTGATTGTACAAGATTCTGTCCCCACTCATGTAGGCATCCTCTTTGGCCTGGCGAAGCTGTCTGAGTTTTGGTGTGAACCATGGTTTGTCGTTGTTGTATGTTAAATATGACCTGGTAGGAATGCACATGTCCTCACAGAAACTGATGTATGATGTTACGGTCTCTGTGAGCTCATCCAGATCGGTGGCAGCAGCTTCAAAAATACTCCAATCAGTGCAGTCGAAGCAGGCTTTTAAGGCCCGCTCTGCTTCGTTGGTCCATCTTTTTACAGTCCTTTTTGACATATAATGAAGAATATATCATATATGTGAAAGGTTTCAAGGTCATCCATAAATGTCTTTTAAAATAATCACTTTTGGAAGCATCAAAATGCATTACATGTTGAGAAACTTTTTAAATTGATGTTAAATATTGGGTTTGACACAATCATAGTTGTGTAAGAAAGAAAAGCAATATTATCACACTTACATTACAAATATAAACAAGTGTATATGCTATTTAAAGAATGAGAAGCATCTTCTTTTTGTATAAATAACAAAGAAAAAAGGCGTCTTAAATTTAAATACTTTGTATATAGTTATAAATGACTACAATAAATAGTATAATACACCATACAACAAAATATAGAGTTTACATAATGAAGAATTCACAAAGCATTGTTTGTTAGTCTTTCAGCATTACATTTCAGAATAAATAAAAGCACGAGCAGTCCCAATACATACATGTAACTTACACTTGTAAGTACAGATAATCATAAATTAATGTGTTTAGTTTAATCACGCTATAAGTTGTCGTTGCTTAGTTAAAAGGGAACCCCGCTGAAAAATGAGAATTTAACCCTTAAGTCATTCGTCAACCCTAGGACCTCCGTTTATCTCCAGAACACAAATTAAGACAGTTTTTAAGAGGTCTGGAAGCTTTCTGACTCCTCCATAGACTTCAACATAACCAAACGTGAAAGCGCTGAAAGTGAGTGAAGACATCGTTGAAATAGTCGATGTCACTTCCCAGATAGCACAATCCATCTGGTTTATGTCTATTTGACGTCTGCATTTACATCTGTAAGACATCTGCAATACATAGTTTGCTCATCTGCAATACGTCTCGGAGACGTCTGAACGTCTGTAATACGTCTGCTAAAGATCTGGAGATCTGCTGCTTAAAAACATCTGCTAAACATCTTAGAAAGAGCTGTTGTACATCCATTCTAAATCATAAACATCTTACAGACATCTTCTAGATGTCTATATGACGTCTGACAGCAGACATCTCCGAGACGTATTGCAGATGAGCAAACTATGTATTGTAGATGTCTTGCAGATGTAAATGCAGACGTTAAATAGACGTAAACCAGATGTATGTGTGCTATCAGGGTTGGTGGTTCAGCTTTAATTATATAATGCGACGAGGATACGTTTTTTGTGCAAACAAACAAAAATATAGACTATATTCAACTATATTCCTGACGTCCATGTTAGTTTTCAACGCTTGTAGGACAAGTTATGCACCTACGTTTTGTCCAGAAGTATACTAATAGAACACAACTTCTTTTTGAAAAGGGCTGCTTTAAATCTGATCATATTGCTTGCATATCTTTAAGTGTGCATGTAAATTTGAACAACATTCAAATCCATTTTTATTTCTATAGATAATGCATGTGTAGTCTCCTTAGGTCAACTTATTAAATGATAAACTGTGTTTCTGTCTTGCCCTGCATATGATGTATGGTAGTCATCTAGGAGTAGAGCGATGGGCCTTCTTAGTGGGTTCATAGGTTGGCTCTAAAACCCACTGGCCAGATTTGTGCTATTGCCACAATAGTCTGGGTGATAACAGAGTCTGGGTGATATGGTGACCTGGCAGAGCCATGACCTTGACTCTGTTTGTCACGCTTCTTGTGCTGAATACGGGCCCTTTTGGCCTGCTTTAGGTGTTTGCAAAGATAAATGCTTAGTGAGAAGAGAAAAGTATGATTTCTTAGCATCCTTGCAGAATCTGTCAGTTGCTGGCTTGTTTCCATAGAAACGCAGTTCGTTGTAGGCCTTTTGCCCATTTTTCCTCCTGTCTGGCACGCTGTTTTAAATAAAAATCTGCATCTTGGTTTCTGAAGTTACAAAATTTGCATGTTTATAGTGATTATACATGTACTTTTATTTTAGTGTCAGGGAGTTTTGAAAACCCCTCATCAAAAAGAAATATACTTGAAGTTAAATTTTTAAGTATACTTATGTTATGCTGCGTCCAAAATCGCATACTGTGACATTACGTACTGAATTTGAATAAGTACAAATACACAAAGCATCGTTGCATCGTTTCTAACATATCTGCCTTGGTAAAAATCAATTTAGGTTGATTTCACTGAACTGTTTCACAAGCGTGTTCTGTCATCACTGTCTTCTGCTATGTGAATATGATGTATCACTATATAGGGGTGGCGGCCACGCCCCTAAGTGCCGTCTTGACCGGCATTGGCCAGTTCGATTTTCATTTGTACTGGCGTTGTTCAATAAGGCTTCAGTAAAGCATTGGAGAAGGGGATTCACCTAGTGTTTCATGCAATGTCGAGAGACCTCTCTCGAAAGGGAACCAGAGATCATCAAGTTGATGAAAACTCTGGTACTGCTGTCATTCAGCATACTCTAGTGTTCGGTGACAGTCAGGACGCTACTCTTTCCAAGATGTTCCAATGTTTTAATTATTCTGCATAATAACCAGATAATAGTCTTTGGTTTTGTTTAAAAGGATTGTGTCTTAGATTAAAGCATTGTAAGCAGTCTGAGTAAAACGTGTCATTCACACACAGTAACTTTATTTAACTGTTTAAATCTCTGATTAAAAGGCTCAGTAAACTGTTGGGAGGATGTAATGCACTTTATGTAAAACATATAACATATCTCTTGACTTTGTGTTGTAACTGTTATGAACTTCAGAAGAAGGTGCATTAAAGTCCCAGTGAAATTAAAAATGACAATTCTTATTTTTTCATGAAATATTGCAGTGTTCATATAGTAAATTCGCAGTGAAAAATGCAAGTGTAGCAGGTACAGTATCTCCGTATCAGCTGACAGTTAAGCGGTCCCAGCACCTGTGGAATGGTGGAATAAAGACATGACAACCATGTGCGTGTGATCAGCTCCGGTCTTGCTGGGTTATATATATACAGTATATTTCAAAATGTTCACATTAGAACAAACACAAATGTCAAAAAATACATTATGACCCAATAAATCATTTCTTTTATGCAAATCTTCACTGTTTCAGTCTCTTTCTTGCAATTACACAGTGTTTTCATTAAGATATGTCCATCAGCTATCACTGTGTTATTCATTTGCATATTCAGAATGCTATTCAGTGTTACATGACTTTCTGTGCTTTCTTACAATTCAAATCAACATAACAATATCAAACATGTATCCAGACATGAAGTTTCTGTAGCTTTTCCCCATTTAAGACCTTTCACAAGCGTTTTAAAGTAGATTAAACATTATATTACCTAATATAAAGACATATTTAAACATATTCACCTTCAATCAACACTGTAGCAGGACATACATAGCATTCAATCGCGGGTGAACATCGCGATTTCATTTAATGATTAATCATGCAAAACCTTATCAAAAGGACTTCCAATGCTTAATATGCACTAACATGTATTCTTTGAACATCCATTCAGATTGACATATAAAACAATCGACTAACCTGTGGAATGGTGGAATAAAGACAGGACAACCATGTGCGTGTGAACAGCTCCGGTCTCGCTGGGTTATGACAAACAACGCAGCAGACCCATCACAACACACTGCACTCACATAACGCCCTCTACTGGTCTGGCAGAACCACCATTCTCTCAATGTATTTTCACATACAGAAAATATATTAAATACCTCAATTGTGACGAACCAACAATTGGGGCATCACACAAGCCACGCACAGTATACGGAATACGGAAGTAAAAACGATCGCAACTTCAGGTTCACAGGGACTTTAAGCGCGTCAAGGCGGATGTATTAAGCGCATCATTCTGGACAGTACATATAAATAAGAGAATTAATGAAGCGTGTCATCCAGCTCCCAGAATGCACAATACGCGTAGGGAAGCGGATCCATTAAAGGGGTCATATGGCGCAAATACTTCTTTTTCTGTGTCTTTGGTGTGTTATAAGTTAAACGTAGTATAATCATATACCTTGTGTCAAAAGTTTGATTGATCATATACCTTGTGTCAAAAGTTTAATTGATCTATGACCCCACCTGTCAAAGGTCTGTCAACCAGTCACTCAAATGGTGACTTTTATGGCCTGTCAATCTCAATGACATTTTTGTTTTATGGCTGTTGTTGGGGACTCCTCTGTCCCCCACCCTTCCTTCAGTGGGGCTAACTACCTACATACCCCCCTCATCACTCCCTAATCAAAAAAGTGTGTTTTCCAGCCTGTTTGATTTTACTATAGTCCATTTCTGAAAGACGGTTGTGTTTGTAAATCAGAGAGAGATAAAATAAATATTTATGTGGGTTTTTCTTCTAAGAGTGTTTTGTTTCCTTGTTTTATGGCTTTTATCATGCAAATTAGTGAATTGAGACTTGAGGTTTGCAATCTTATCAAAGTGTGACTGTCCCCCTACTATCCCAGGCAAGTCATTTTGACTAGTCAATCAAAGTAGGCTGGATTTTTTATGATCTGTCAGTCTTGTTTGACAGTTTATATTTTATGGCTGTGTTGTTGTTGTCTGCATCGCTACCGGCGGTTTGTTTGTATCCCTGCACTTACACTTCGCTCTAATATTAGTGTATTTTATTATCGTTACTTATCATTATCGTTACTTATCATTGTCGTTGCTAACTTATCCTGATATCTCAATAACCCCGTTCTTGTTATTTACTTGAAGATTCTAAACCAAAACTGAGAGTTAACTTAACGCCGTTAGCATAGCAATAGTGTGTTAGCTTGCTTTCTGTTTACACTGTGAAATAGAGTCAAGCATCCAATCTTTATCTGAGGGTAGTAAGAGTGTAACGACCATAGAAAACACTTTGGATGCAAGCAATATTAGTGCACACAGCTCGGTTCCGGTTGAAAACTTTGTGGGGAACTTCGTGACTGTGAGACGGCGTAGTTGCAGGACAAAACATCACTCAACCATTTCGATTATCTCGGCAGTTCCAGAAGGATATCCGGGGGCGGAGTCCGGCATGCAAATTTAATTCGCTAATTTCATTGGCCTTTTCTATACTAGTCAGAAGTTGATAGGTTCTCAAGAGCGAACCCCATCTGTCGGCTCGACACAACATCTCATTCCCTCCATCAGGTAACTGAGGTTACATCCATAACCAAGACGTTACATCCGTAACCAAGACGATATCATCCAAGCACACAAAGACAAATTTATTTATCATGTCACCCACAAAGCTATTGACGAGGTTCTGGAAGACAGCAGGAGCATTGGTTAGACCAAAGGGGAGAACCAAATACTTGTAATGTCCCGTTGGGGTGTTGAAGGCCTTCTTCCATTCGTCACCCTCCCGGATGTGGGCCAGGTGGTAGGCATTACGGAGGTCTAATTTAGTGAAGACCCGGGCTCCCTGCAAGAGTTCAAATGCAGTGGCTGCCTGTCTGAACAAATCCTACATAGCTGCAAACTGATGTTTGCAGCTGTTGGGTTCCTGTTCCAGTTCCTGTCCGCATCGCTGCCGACGGTTTGTTTGTATCCCTGCACTTCATTTTAATATTAGTGTATCATTACTTATCATTGTCGTTGCTAACTTATCCTGATATCTCAATAACCCTGTTCTTGTTATTTACTTGAGATTCTAAACCAAAATTTGATAGTTAACTTAACGCGGTTAGCATAGCATTAGCGTGTTAGCTTGCTTTCTGTCTACACTGTGGAATATCATCTTGCCTCCAGCTTGTCTTGTGTGCTAACTGTTTCTATTTTTAAGCGTATATACTACGATTCATCAAGCAACCTTGGTAAGTCAGAATTTCTCTTCAAACCCGGTGAGTTATGGCTTCTATTCCTATTATTGTTACTTGCACCTAAAGTCATATGTTTAGCTTAACCTTCACTGTCAGATGCGAGGAATTTATATGTGATAATTGCAGGGAAATAGTTAGGCTGAGAGAGAAGATCTTAGAATTAGAGTCTCGCATCCAATCTTTATCTGAGGATAGTAAGAGTGTAAGGACCATAGAAAACACTTTGGATGCGAGAAACGTTAGCGCACACAGCTCGGTTCCGGATGAAAATCCCCCGCAGCTGGGAAACTTTGTGACTGTGAGGCGGAGTAGTCGCAGTACAAAACATCACTCAACCGTTTCGATTACAGTCTCGAACAGGTTTGCTCCGCTCAGTGACGCACCGACTGAGAAACCTGCTGAAAGTGCCCTAGTTATCGATGATTCTATTATTCGGAACGTTAACAAGAGGCACCAGCCACCATAGTCAAATGTTTACCGGGAGCCAGATTGCCTGACATCAAGTCAAATTTAAATGTACTGGCTAGGGCTAATCGTAAATTCAGTAAGATTGTTATTCACGTCGGCACACATGATGTTCGACTCCGTCAATCGGAGATCACAAAAGATAATATTAAAGAGGTGTGTGAGCTCGCAAGCACGATGTCAGACACTGTAATATTCTCTGGCCCCCTCACTGCTTATCGTGGTGATGAGATTTATAGCAGATTATCATCACTAAACGGCTGGTTGTCTGAGTGGTGCCTGCAGAATTATATTGTTTTTACAAATAACTGGAAGAGTTTTGAGGGCAGACCTGACCTGTTGAAACGAGATGGTCTCCATCCCACCTGGGCTGGGGCTTCCCTCCTGTCTAGAAATATGGCAAAAAGTCTTAATAATGCTAATGCTAGAGCTTGACTCACTGGGTCCCAGGTCAGGGAGCAGACAGAATGGCTTAACCAACTGTCTGTTTGCCGTCTCATGTTGCAGAATACACAAAATGTACAACATGTAATAATCCCTTCTCCCAAACATCACAAAATAGAGACTGTGTCTGTCCCCCAGATTAGCAAACATAAAATAATGCGTAAACCTCTTGAAAGTAATTTAATAAATGTTAAACAAATTAAACATGAACAAAATACAGATAATCAACTGTTACGACTCGGATTGCTAAATATTAGATCTCTCTCCAATGAAGCACTTTTTGTTAACGATATGATAACAGGTCATGAATAGACATGCTCTGTTTGACAGAAACATGGCTAAAACTAGATGATTATATTACTTTAATGAATCTGTCCCCCAAGATTATTATTAAAAACAAGAGCCTCGTCTGTCATGGCTCTGCTTCATTTAGTCATGTTTTTCTTGGTCCTGTAGCAGAGCCATGGCAAAGCCTTAGGTTTTGTGTGAGAAGACCATGGGATGTTTATCTTCTGACATCTCATGTGTTTTCTCGTGTCTTGTCATTGGCCCCGCCCTCTCGTTTCATGTATTGCCTCCCTGCCGTGTCTTATGTCACGCGCTAAACAGTCCATTCGACTGACCCAAGACGCACACGTGGTTTTGACGTCACTTCCTGTTTGCTGAGAGCGCGTGGTTTGAGTCGGAGCTCTTTCAAACTTATTCTTAATACATCGTTTATTCTTGTTATATCTTAAGACTTGTGTTTTAAATTGTTATTCACCGAGGGTAAAACATATCCTTAAGTATATCCCATACCAAAAATCGTCCTTAAACGCACCGATAATTTATTTTTATCGGATCATTCGCTATTAGCCTCAGGCTGTTAGCATTACCAGCCTGCTTACTGCTTAACACACTGTTCTCATTACTGTTATTACATCACTAATGGCTAATGTTTCAGATGTGTTTGTACCTCTGAGTGCAGATGAGGAAACGTTCGCACTTCAGTCGGAACTGGAGGCTGTGGAGAAGCAGATCCAGGATCTACTAGAAAAGCAGACACGGCTGCGAGAACGTAAAACGGCGCTGGAAACATCCAGAGCTGACGCTCGCAAATCCGCGGTAAGTTTTCATTGCGATTTTAATACTCCTTCCACTTCTACTCCGAGTGTTTCTCTGCACAGAGCCCAGGCTTCGAGAACACGGTCAGCACAAATGAACTTCACTCCTGCACCGGCACACCCACGGCGAAAGGCGCGAGCCAGGACTGGAGCGATGACCCAACCTCCGCCACCGGTCTTCGAGATCCCGAACAGGAACCGCTTTGCCGCCCTCTGCGAGACGGAATGCAACGCTGTGGTCATCGGAGACTCAATCGTCCGGAACGTACGCGCTTCCTCCACTAAAGGTAAGGTGCGCACTCACTGTTTTCCTGGCGCCCATGTTCTTGATGTCTCTGCGCAGGTACCTGCGATCCTGAAGGACGACGCTAACGTCGGAGCTGTCGTGATGCACGCGGGGGTGAATGACGTCAGGATGCGGCAGTCGGGGATCCTGAAGAGGGACTTCAGGAGTCTGATCGAGACGGTACGCAAAGCATCGCCCATGGCGAGGATCATCGTATCAGGGCCGCTTCCTACCTACCGACGAGGGAATGAAAAGTTCAGTAGACTATTTGCTCTAAATAAATGGTTGATGTCATGGTGTATTGAACAGAAGCTGCTCTTTGTTGATAATTTTGATCTGTTCTGGGAGCGACCTAGGACCTTCCGCCCTGACGGCCTGCATCCCAGCAGCATCGGAACGGATCTTCTGTCTGACAACATCTCAAAGACGCTACGCACTGCTTGACTACGTCTCCCAGCGGTAAGTCAAAACTTTAACCATAGTCTGTGTTCCTCCCACTCATCTGTTATAAATGTTACTGCTTCCAAATGCATAGAGACTGTGTCTGTCCCCCGAATAATACTACAAAATAACAAAATAACCAAATCTCAGAGAAAAAATCTAATCGTGATTAAACCTGAGGACAATGTAATAAACGTCCAAAACAAACTCATAAAGTTCGGCCTACTTAATATTAGATCACTAAATTCAAAAGCAGTTATTGTAAATGAAATGATCACAGACAACAGTTTTGATATACTTTGCCTTACCGAAACCTGGCTTAAACCAAATGATTATTACGGTCTAAATGAGTGTACCCCACCAAGCTACTGTAATATGCATGAGCCACGTCCGGTTGGTCGAGGTGGTAGTGTCACAACAATCTTTAGAGACTTTCTTACTGTAACTCAGAGAATGGAGCATAAATTTAAATCATTTGAAGTGCTTGCGTTGAACATAATTGTTCCAATTGATAGTAAAAAATCATTGCTTTCTTGTACGTTGGCTACTGTGTATAGACCCCCTGGTCCCTACACTGATTTTCTGAAAGAGTTTGCGGACTTCCTATCGGACCTATTGGTTAACGTTGATAAAGTACTAATTGTCGGAGACTTTAATATCCACGTAGATAGTGCTAACGATGCATTAGCAGTGGCGTTTACAGAGCTATTACACTCTTTTGGAGTAACACAACACATCAATGGACCCACTCATCGATTTAATCATACACTAGACTTGATTATATCTCACGGAGCCGATCTAACCAATATAGATATTATACCTCAAAGCGACGATGTCACTGATCACTATCTTATAACATGTACACTGCGCACTGCAGAAATCAGCCGTTTAACTCGTTATCGACAGGGTAGAACAATTACCTCGACTACTAAAGATAGTTTCGCAAAGAGCTTGCCAGATCTGACTCCTTTAATAACCATACCAATAAATACAGAATCGCTCGATGACATGACCAGCAAATTGGGCACTATTTTCTCTAATACATTAGAAGCTGTCGCACCTATGAAGTCAAAAAAGATTAATGAGAAAAACGCAGCACCATGGTACAATAGCACCACTCGCGCCCTTAAAAGAGAAACACGTAAACTGGAGCGCAAATGGAAACAAACCCAATTAGAGGTCTTTAAAATTGCGTGGAAAGAGAGTGCAAACTGTTATAAAAAGGCACTAAAAGCAGCAAAGGC
>NW_026634426.1:100669-101843 GCF_024868665.1 Triplophysa rosa
TATATATAAAACAAGAGACTTCCCACGTGGGGGCAAAAATGAAAACAAGACAAATAAACTAACTCAAAGACACGACCAAACGTCTTAAATAATACAAGGCAAAAACTCACAAAACACGAACAGGCCAAGGAACAGGAACACGGGTGACAGCACGAGCATCAACACAAATACAATGCAGTACACGCACATACACGGAACACAGTACAATCCACGAGCACAAGACAAAGAAACAAGAGGGTATTTAAAGGGAAGACAAACGAGGGATAACGACACGGGGCAGGTGTGGTTAATCAAACACTTAGGGAAGGATAACGAGGAAACGAGATGGCGGGAACAGAGAAGAGACACTGGAAAAACACATGAGAGGTAAAACATAAACATCTCATGGCCTTCCCACATAAAACCCAAGGACTCTGCCCCGATCCCACCACACGACTAGAATTTCATAAACAAGACGGTGGGACCGTGACACTTTTGTTTGTATTCTTGTTTTGTTATTTTTGTCAGTTTTTTCCCCATTGTGGGTTTTTTGGTTTCCTGTTTATCGTGTTTATTATTTAACAAAAGTTTTTGTTAACCCCTTCATCACTGCCTGCCTGCATTTGGGTTCTTCAGCCTCACGACCTTGACACTCGTCTAAAAGGCAGAGGGGGGGGGGGGGGTGTCGCAGCACTTAACAATAACTATTTTAGCATTTCCCAGAAGTCTAACTTTAAATACAATTATTTTAAAGTCATGGTACTTCATGTTTCAACACCTAATACTAAGGATTGTATATAGGTATCCAGGGCACCACAAAGATTGTATTAAAGAATTTGGTGGGTTCTTATCAGAACTAGTACTAGTACTGATAGAGTCGTTGTCGTTGGTGACTTTAACATCCATGTAGATAACGATACAGATGCCTTAGGAAAGGCTGTCAAAGACACTCTTAACTCCATGGCCGTTAGTCAGCATGTGTCAGGACCCACTCACCTTCGTAATCATACTTTAGATTTAATACTGTCTTACGGTATAAATGTGGACGACGTTAAAATTCTTCAGCAGAGTGAAGACATTTCGGATCATTATTAGGGCCCGAGCACGGAGGAGCAAGCCACCGGCTTGCACCGTAGTGCAGAGCCCTTTTGTTTCTGTGTTGTTTATTATTACTATTATTAGGGCCCGAGCACCA
>NW_026634426.1:103417-105305 GCF_024868665.1 Triplophysa rosa
AATGTCCGAACAGTCTCACACTTCACACATTTGATAAAAGTCCTGGCCTGAAGACATCTACATGGTAATATTCAGATACAGTTATAACGCCACCTGCTGGCAACAGGACGTGGCATGTTTTAAACTGTGATTAACTCCTCTTTCAGATTCAAAACGGTCAGCATCATATTTGGCCAGTATGATCTTCAGACCTTTGTGACAATACATTGTAAGAACCTAACTTTTCGTTGAGGGGCGTGTTCCTGGCGGCCGGACAAAGTTTGATGTTTCGCCATGAAACAGGAAGCTATAGTAACTCAGGCACACAATGTCCGACCGGCCTCACACTTCATACGTTTGATAAGAGTCCTGGCCTGAACATATATCCACATCAGTGTTCACTTATAGTCATAGCGCCACCAGCTGGCAAAAGGGAATGTGACACATTTAAGTAAATAACAGGAAATCTGGTATATGTAAATAAATTAAAGTCTTTCTGTAATATAACTTCCTAGACCTTTGTGACGATACATTGCAAGTTCCAGACTTTTCATGAGGGGCGTGTCCGTGGAGGCGTGACAAAGTTTGATGTTTCGCCACGAAACAGGAAGCTATAGTAACTCAGGCACGCAATGTCCGACTGGCCTCACACTTTACATGTTTGATAAGAGTCCTGGCCAGAACACATATCCACGTCAGTGTTCACTTATAGTCATAGCGCCACCAGCTGGCAAATATGGCACGGAAAAATCTATAATGTAACTCCTTATATACACGTTGCCCACCGTTCACTGTTCCTGAGGCTGACGGGTGGTGATGGCACAGGGTTGCGGTTGCACTTTTGCGCGAGGGCCCGATCATCGCTGCTTGCAGCTTTAATTCTTCTTCTTCTTCTTCTTCTTCTTCTTCTCCCTCTTTGATCGCTAATTTGAAGGCCTAAACATGCTCAAAAACTCACAATAATTTGCACACGCATCAGACCTTGTAAATATTTACGTCTGATATGGGTTTTAAAATTAGGCGTGGCAAAATGGCTCGCTAGCGCCACCTAGAACTGCCCAGGCCACTATGCAATACTTACATGCACCAAATTTGGTGGGCTGATAGAACATAGAACAAATTTGGTGGGCCGATCCTGACTTTTCTTGGGGGAACGTGACCCTGGCGGCCTGCCAAAGTTTGGCGTTTCGCCATGAACAGGAAGTTGTAACTCAGGCCTACAATGTCCAACAGGCCCCAGACTTCACCCAGACTTCACACATTTGATAAAAGTCCTGGCCTGAAGACATCTACATGGTAATTTTCAGATACAGTTATAGCGCCACCTGCAGGAAACAGGAAGTGACATATTTTAAACTGTGATTAACTCCTCATAGAGATTTGAACAGATCAGCATCATATTTGAAGAGTACAGCCAGTATTATCTTCTGACCTATGTGAAGATACATTGCAAGATCCTAACTTTTCGCGGAGGTGCGTGTCCGTGGCGGCCTGACAAAGTTTGATGTTTCGCCATGAAACAGGAACCTATAGTAACTCAGGTACACAATGTCTGACCAGCCCCAAACTTCACATGTTTGATAAGAGACCTGGCCTGAAGACATCTACATGGTAGTTTTCAGATACAGTTATAGCGCCACCTGCAGGAAACCGGAAGTGACATGTTTCAAACGTCTTGGTTACGGATGTAACCTCGGTTCCCTGATGGAGGGAACGAGACGTTGTGTCGAACCGACAGAATGGGGTTTGTCTTGAGAACCTATAATCTTCTGAGTATTTAGATAAGGCCAATGAAAATTGGCGAATGAAATTTGCATGCCAGGCTCCTCCCCGGATGTCCGGGTATAAGAGGGAAGCCGGCGTGCTCATTCATTCACCTGTTGGTCTGAGGAGCCTAAGCATCCTCCCC